>NC_041353.1:12832658-12887658 GCF_004354835.1 Perca flavescens | reverse complement strand
TTGATAATGATCATCATCATTGGATGCAGCCCTAGTGTGGTCTTCCTCCATTGTTGATATGGAATGGGCTGACTGATTTTGAATAGAGTTAATGCTATCGTTTACAGATAACTTTACCTATTGTAAATGTATAGCATGGCCAATAATCCTGATGGAACTAGAGTTAATGATAGACCAAGGACACGATAACCCGATTAATAACCTGTTTATTTTGATTCCACCAGTTGGCAGAGACGCTGCCTTCTGGCCAGATTGACATTTAATGGCGTCTGTATTGGAGGATGCTGCTGCTCCTCCAGTCAGAGACTCATTAAAATAAGGGTTTAAAGAGTAACACATGAAAAGTTCAAGAGAGATGCGAGGAGTCTTTGGCGATTAGACCCCATTATGATGGCATCGTTTTACGGGGTAGTCATGCCACAAGCTATACGGTAATATCCCCCCAATGAAGCTCAGACACTGGGACCTGTTGGGACAGCTGGTTCTGAAGAGGTGATCTCTTTGGAAGTGGGTCACAATGATCTGACAACTGAAATGACATGATGGCTTTAGCTGTCAAATACATGTAGTGGACTAAGAGCTACAATATTATCCTGTTAAATGAAGAAGGGGTAGAAGTACAGTATAAAGTAGCAGCAAATACTAGAATGTAATTGAAATACCACTGGATAATGAATGTAGTCTACTCTGGTAAAGACACAGGGTCTGTAACTACTGTATAAAACGGCAGCTTCTACCAGCAGTCTGCTTCTGGGTTGGAGCAGATTGGTCTGTGATGCTGAGTCCAGAGTTGTCTGAACGGCTCCTTGCCAGTTAAGACAGATTTGCAGAGTCACTGGGCGGTTCAGTCAGCTGCCAGTTATTCGCCAAAATTAGCAGATTTAGTATGAGCTAAATTTAAAACTCGGACATTGAATTTAATGCAGTAAATAGATCAAGGACCAAAGGATAATTCTGAGCTCTATGAACCAGAGTAATTTAACGAATAACAAATCAAATTGTTCAGCCTGCTGTGATGCAGTGAAATTAGCACATACCAACTAATCAAAAGAAAAAGATGAGGAGTTGTGAAGTTTTGAATCCTCCTCATGGTCTGGATGATCAGAGGATGACTAACACTGCGTCCTCTGTATTCGCTCTGTACTTGAATTTAGCTAATATTATATATAAAGAGTTGAGGAGAGAAAGGCAGAACAGTCCCCAGCTGACAGGAGAAAATTGGAAACACTTTGCTTAGAATTGATACATTAATCATTGAATTAGTTAATCAAGAGTGACAGTCAAATGGATTTTTAATGAGTTCGCAAAGCTCCTAAAGAGAAGTTTTGACTGAAGCCTCTTCTTCAAATCAATTGAATCAATTCAAATACAAACACCTGCATGTTTGAGTTATTTGGCTGAAAGTGAAATCTGGAAATGCTGTTGTGCAAAATTCCTGTCCTGAGCTCCCTTTGATCCTGTGGGGTTTCCTCCATTTTCCTCCCACATTCCAAAGACACACAAACGAGGTGGACTAGAGACTCCAGATCACCCACAGAATGCCTGGCGAGCAGTCTGAGGGTCTCCTTACTTTCCACCCAGGGGGATAGGTTGGGATTAAGTGGGGAAAGATAATGGGCAGCTCCCACTTAGAAACCACATAAAAAAATATCTAATGATGTGCTTTAGCATAACTACTATTCTTTCATTAGAACATGCTGTGTACATGATGATGTGATGAGATATTTGTGCTTTATTTAAAGTTATTTTAAGTTAAAATGACTAAAATAATTGGTTAACCCATTCATACCTGATCACACATCTGTGTGTGTTTACCTTTAAGACCTGAACACGCATCTGCGTCATTTTTGAGTAGAGTAGATTTTTTTAAATGCAGTTGAAGATTATAGCCAAGAAAGTCAGTCAAGTTGAAAGCCAAAGAAGTAAGCTCTCAAATGCTTTTTATTTCATGTTTTTATCTGCTATAGAGCCTGAGAAATTAAGATTTAAGTAGGCTTTTTACAAATATTTCTGGAAACCCTTAGGTTTTGGGAGCGGGTTTACAGAAAAGTACTTAGGCATAAAAAGGCCTTTTTTAGCAGGCGTTTTAGGCCTAAATGGGTTAAAATAGTCGAATGCCTGCTTAAATAGAATAGCCTTTTTTATGCTCAAATAAATAAACACATATCAGTCTAAAACATGTTCTCAGTCCTGCTGAATAAAGTTCCTGAGTACTGACTGTACTGTGAATCAAGCTCTTTATTTGTATCCAGATTAAAATAGATGTCTGTTTTTAAGTGGTAATGTGTTTGTGTGAGTATTTATGATGTATCTTTTTAAGATGGAATTGTCTGACCGTAATCCCCTTTGGTTGTGTAAGCTTTCATTTTTAATTGAAGCATTATCAGTGTTTCCGTTGCCGCATCATATCTGGCTATTGTCTGCCTCTCCATGCTTTGCTTTGGAAGAGTTACATGTAATTCCGTCATGGATGGATTTTAGTGTCGTGCAATAATAATATATATGTAGAATACATTCAAAACTCTTCAAAGTGAGTGCCCCTAAACCTAAATAAAATGGTGCTTCAGATGAGATATGAGATGCATAGCTTCTCTTTACGGAGTGACCTTCAAAGAGGAAACTAGTCGGCAGGTATTGTGTTGAGAAGCTGTGCTTGGGTTGAACCTGCTTCTCTCTGTTTAATTGTATACATGTAATCTTGCTTTGTTAAAGACATGCTGTCTTATGTGGGATTTATTTGTCCTTCAGATACCTGAAGCGTTTCAAGGTGATGAAAATCAAGGTTCTTCGTTCGTGGTGCAGACAGATCCTCAAAGGCCTCCACTTCCTGCACACCAGAACCCCGCCCATCATTCACAGGGACCTGAAATGCGACAACATCTTCATCACGGGGCCCACGGGCTCGGTGAAGATAGGGGACCTGGGTTTAGCCACGCTAAAAAGGGCCTCTTTCGCAAAGAGTGTCATAGGTAGGAAAAAGCATGTTCACGGCCACTAAAGACACACATTCTTTATCTCTTGCATGTCACACACACACACACACACACACACACACACACACACACCTGTCAGTAGTCGGACATAAAGCTGTATAAAACAATAAAATGTTTAGATCTGTGAAGGGGGAGAAAGTAAAACAACAAACATAGTTTGCGAATTTGCCTCAACAATAAGCACTTTACATACAGTACACACCTGCACACCCGCTGTCATATATAAGCAAAGACATGAACACAGACACATTGTGAACTGCTACACACCCCTACTGTAGATACATTTTACTGCTTCTAAATGTCTCGTTGTAAAAGCAAACCGCAGGTATTTGAAATGTGAAATACACACCAGTCAGTCTGCCATTAAGCTAGGATTAAGCTGTCTGGAGATGTGATGGCTGCATACACACCAAAAACACACCCTGCACAAAATACACACTCAAGTCGAGTCAAAAGTGTCTGCTGTGTTCCAAAATATAACTTGGCTGCCATTCAGTTAGTTAACCACAGACATTCTGGTATCATAAACATTCGCGTACAAATACATTATTGTGCAAATTCTCATGCACTTGAGGCAAAAATTATATGCTTTGTAAATCTCACAGCTGCTTTGTAGTAGTTAGGCAGACCTCAGGTATTTGGACACTTGCAGAAATCCACAAACACACACACATATGCATGAACACACATGACAGGTCTCGCATGACAGATTTTATATCTTAATGAGACTAACCTGGTTAAATAAAGGTTAGATAAAAATAAAACTTGTCGTGTGTTTGCACAGAAACGACAAGTCTAGTATGTGGTACCAGTAATGAATTTGTAATTTAAAATTTCCAGCTGTGTTTAGGGAATTTTTATGATTTAAGTCCTCAACTCACCATAAATCATTTTAATGTGTTACTTAACTGACTGAGCCGGTTAGTTTTTTAGCTATGATGCTTATTTAAACCTCATAGTTTACGGATATATTGAGTTACAAAGCATTTAAGATGTTGACTTTAACATCACTCCTAGCAAAATGTACTGTGATAGTTTTTTTTTTTTCTCCCTTTCATCAGGAACCCCAGAGTTTATGGCCCCAGAGATGTATGAGGAGAAGTATGATGAATTAGTAGACGTCTACGCCTTCGGGATGTGTATGCTGGAGATGGCTACCTCAGAGTACCCCTACTCTGAATGTCAAAACGCTGCCCAGATCTACAGGCGGGTTACTAGTGTAAGTCTGCATTTCCTGTACAGTACGGGTGAAACGATTTCTTTTGAATGCCTCTGCTGTGAATGACTGCAGATTCACTAAGTTGTGACATTCATGTGTTGCATCGAACAGCCTTGTTTGTCTTTTTTTGTCTCTAATCTCAACCCTCCTCTGTGCGGCTCTCTCTCTGTCACTCCCCCCATACTTGTTTACGGACTGCATTAATAAGTTTAGCGTGAGCTGCAGGAGATCCAGTCATATGATTGTGTTTTTGCAGTGATTAGTCCCTCTTGCTTATTTTCTCTCCATCCCTGCCTCTCTCCCTTGCTCTCTCCTGCAAAAGGGAAAACGGGAGCACTCTGGGAAGACTTGTTGGCTGCATGTTTTTCTCCACCACTAGAGAGCAATACTAAGCAAGCCATGTCATATACAGAAAGACCTTAAAAACCCTCAAAGAATATTATTGTATTTTCTTTCAGCAAGGCTCTTTAACCTTGGAGTTTCTCTGAGAGAAAGTTGAAAACAAATGCAAAGAAATATGAGACATGCATGAATGAAAACAATGAATATGAATATAACACTCTTGCATCAACCGTTAACTGCTAAAAATTTAAATGACAGTTGGCTCGAGACAAAAATGAGACAGAGACCAAAGCACAGACAGGGCGGACAACAGATGCAATCAGAGGCTATTTTAAGTGGAGTGCTGCTGAGGCCATTAGCCCAACACACACACACACACACACACACACACACAGACACACAGCGAGACACACACAGGCAGATGAGAGCTGCCTCCCTCCTCTCCTCACGGGATTCACGGGAGTTCAGCTTTGTGGAGGCTGACAGTGATGGTTAATGGACCAGAGGAATTTAGTAGAAATCTCTTTCTTTTTATCTCTCTCTCTATCCTCCTCTAGTGCCTCCCTTATCTCTCTGCATCTATCTGTCTTTTCACATCTTTCATTTCAGCTTTATTGGAAACATAAAATGATTTTTGTGTTGCAGTAACATTTGTGCAAATCAGATGCTCAAACGTGGGCACATTTTTACTTACTTAATTAGATATTTTTTTCAAACTAAGGAAGGATTACAACCATTATCCCTAAATATTTGGCTGGTAATACTACAGAAATGCAGTGCTGTTTAGAGCTCATGGATGAGTGATGAGTTCCTCCTCCCCCAACTCCATCTCCGTCCATCCGCTCCACCAGGAGCGCATCGCGCATTGCCACTCCCGGACCAGATCCCGCCAGAGTGTCTCCTTAAGTCCTCTAATATTTCCTCATTTATGTCATCAACACATCCCTGATTCATGGAAATGTTGTATAAAACACAACAAGCCACAAAGAATGCTGGGACTTTTTGAGGACTGTACTGTAAAGTGCTCCTGACCTATCCAAACACCTGAAGCGCATTTTCAGTAATATTTTTCCTTGTAAGTAGGGTTTGCAAAAATGGGAACTGCTGTGTCCATGTAGATGAGAGAAGCAAAGTGTTTGCGTGTTGTGTACATGCTACATTATGTACACGCTACATTATGGCCAAGCAGGCGCCCCTAAAATAGCATCTGAATACTGACTTTAGACTAGCGCCACTGACTTTAGACCAGGTTTTTCCTGGTCAGTGGCGGAATTGTTTTCTGAAACTGCAAAATAGCACCAGGTAACGTTTGCGCCAGAACACGCCTCCTCTTTTTGCTGAACTGCCCCGGGAGCGCAAATACATTCCCTAATTTACCGACATGCGTCTGTGGAGGGAAAAGTCTGCTGTACATCGGGTGCAAAATAGGAATGATACATGCGTTGGTGTACAAAGGCAATTGCGCTGGGTGCAAGATAGGGCCCTTAATGTTTATACCCAAAATAAAAAAAAGAATGTTTTCCATTTTCTTTTTAAATACACTAATTATAGCCAGACAAAGGCTGCAGGAGCACTTGTGATTTGTTTTGACAAATGTTACTTTTTTTTAGGATTTGTTTTATTATCTCTGTAATCATTATCATGCTGTAATGTATATTCAGTTTCAATTCAAATTTTCTGTTCAGTAATGGTATTTATCAAATCCTTTCGGTGCCCATCCAGCAAATTCAAATTAAAGGGATTTGGATTAAGATTGCCTCTAACCGTTACTGTGAGAGAAAAGAAACCGTCCTCTGTCTTTCTGTCATTTGTCATCTCTCTGAATCTCTAAATTTGGTTTAAGAAGCTCCATGAGCAGAAAAATTCAGACCATATGGCCGTCTGGCTCTCTTGCCTCCCTATTCTTTTCCTCCTTCTTTCTATTCCCTAATCTCACTTTCACAAAAATGAAATCACACCCCAAATTTGATCAACATATTTGATTATTGTGGTGACCTCAGCCTCTCTGGGTCCCCAACTCTGTTTGTGTGGACGTGTTAGAGTTATGATTTAATAGCATTAATCTCATACATTGAAAGCGAGAGGACATAATGCTTCTCAGATCATTTTATCCAATCAGCCAGACTTTGAGTCAAACAACCAACTTCAGTTGTCTGTATTTGTTATTGTCACACACACACATACGCACACAACCTTGTGACAACCCCAGGGTGTCCCAGTCACCTGCTTCCTTTAATTTCACTGCCTAATTCATCCTTACAGCTTTCCACCCTCTGTTTCTAAGAAAGAGAGAGACCTAGGTTAAGCCCTGATGTGTTTTAAACTGCAACTGTCATAAATAAAGCAGTAAATGTGAATTTAAAGCTTTAGTTTGTAACTTTTTAATATTAATGAACGTCCGTTACATTAAAGCCATTGCCCAAATGAGTAGCTACAAAGCTAATTAAGACTGTCAGCTCCACACAACTCTCTTTGTATTTCTTAGTTTGGCTATGTTCAGAAGATTGTGGTGTCCGGTGATTTTTCCGCGAAGAAGCTCGGGTGAAGATAATTGCCTCCATCATGTTTTTTTTTAATTCCTCTGTCCTCTTTTGCTACTTGCTACTGCGGGGAGGAGGGGGGTGGTGGTGCGCGGTCAGGGAAGGCTGTATCATGTGGATGCGCTGACAGTGCTATAGCTTTAAATATACTTCTCAACCTCACAAAAACTCCATTGTGTTATGATGTATACTGTAGTATATAACCAAAATTAGGCTTACTGCCTCTTTTTACAGGCACTTTATTGTAGATGCGTTATTAAGCATATTAAGACATATTAAGTTACTTTGACAGGTCACTAACACAATTTGCCCTTTAATTACATGTTTTTTAAGAAAGTTTGGCCATGAATAAAAAAGTAATTGGTCTATTGTACCATATCAATACACCTAAATGATAATTTCTACCATAAATACATTATCTTGTTTCACATCAATATTTCATTCTTGAAATTTGCGCAATATCATAATGTGCACCCATTTCCCATTTTGTACGACTGAAAGGGTTGTGAGGATATACTTCTAATAGTTTGACATACAATGTTGTTGACGTACTTCATGGTTCTTCTCCTTCTGGAACATTCCTGCCCTCCAATCAGCCTCGTTAAACTGAAATCTGGCATTCTCTGTATCTCTCTCTCCTTTATCCCTTCTTCTGTCAGACTTAATACTATTACTTCCTCCATCAGTCCTAACTTTGTTTTTTGCCCAGGAATTTTGTGTGTGTGTGTGTGTGTGTGTGTGTGTGTGTGTGTGTGTGTGTGTGTGTGTGTGTGTGTGTGTGTTTTTTTTTGCTTGTGCGTGTGAGAGAGAGAGCGAGAGAGAGATGTTGTGTAATGGTGAACTGGGGGTTGGAGAAGAGAAACGGGCCAAGAAAGTAGGGAAGAAGTAAAGAAGGGAAGACAGAGCTGGAGGACAACAGCAGAAGTAGGTGGTCAGTCTGACAAGCAGTTAGCAAACTAGTTTAGACTAAAAACTGCTTCTGACATTTGTCAGTGAAACAGATCTCTAGTCTACTTGTCTCATTATCAGTACTTCTTTGGTAAGTTACCTACATTTTATCTGACAAATCTTAAACCTGTCCATCTGTCTGTCACCTGTAGTAACAATATTTTTCTCTTTTACTTTGGCTTCCTTGTGTTCTTCCTGCCTGTTACATTTTTTTCAAAATGCATTGAATTGATGCTGTGTGTGTGTGTGTGTGTGTGTGTGTGTGTGTGTGTGTGTGTGTGTGTGTGTGTGTGTGTGTGTGTGTGTGTGTGTGTGTTCGACATCTGTCTTTCTCTAAAAGGTTCCTCGTCTTCACTACTCTTCTTTTTGTGTGTGTGCAGGGAGTGAAACCTGGCAGTTTTGACAAGGTAGCCATTCCTGAGGTGAAGGAAATTATAGACGGCTGCATCAGAACAAACAAGGATGAAAGGTGAGACACATACACAGACTATTAAAGCCATACCCGGCATTGTTATTTACTAATACCATTGGATTTATGGATGTTATATGGACTCTCTATCATAACTGTGTGAGATTTATAGACAACATTTGCATTCAATCTCTTACTTTATTAAAACAGAATAGATGACACTATCAACACCATACCCAGTAATGTTTGATTGCAAAATCACCCTCCCTCTAAATCCTGTTCTGATTCATGGCTTCTCGTCAGAAATAAGAAGTCCTCTGTTCTCTCTCTGCCCATGCTGTGGGTCTGCCAAAACACCACGATCCCTCCTGTCCAAACCAAAGCTAAACTTCTTATTTCTCCCTCTCTTGCACTCCCTTTGTTTTTTCTTCACAGTCTGAATTACTTGGTCTCTTAGTAAAGAATAGTCATATGATTGGTGCTCTGTAATCCATCATCGTTTTTACACAGTGTGGAATTTATGTGGAAGACTGTTGTGAACATGTTTGGATTCCCAACAGATAAATTAAATACCTTGTC
Source organism: Perca flavescens (assembly GCF_004354835.1). Classification (NCBI taxonomy): domain Eukaryota; kingdom Metazoa; phylum Chordata; class Actinopteri; order Perciformes; family Percidae; genus Perca; species Perca flavescens. Next base: position 12,878,628 of record NC_041353.1, on the reverse strand, counting down.
CGTTAGCTTATCAGATGGAGAACAGCCCACAAAGCATCGTGGTCTTAAACAATTTGGTATCAAGTAGTATGAAGAAGTAAATCCTCTCTTACATATCTATTTATTTTTCTTGTTCCTCTAGGTATGCCATAAAGATCCTGTTGAACCATGCATTCTTCCAGGAGGACACGGGGGTCAGGGTTGAACTGGCAGAAGAGGATGATGAGGAAATGATTGCTATCAAACTCTGGCTCAGGATAGAAGACGTCAAGAAGCTCAAAGGCAAGGAATAATTATATTTTTTCCTCTAGTTAATATCTTTTCTATATGGAAGAAATATTGTAATGGGAATATGTTCTGTCATTCAAGTGTTAGCCCCATAAACACATACTCTTGTCATAAAATATAAGCAGCTTTTCTTAGCTACTCAAAAATTGCGATTTAGCTATTGAATATCAAAGCACTTATTTTAGTATATAACCATTAACATTGTATTTACAACATAGATTTGAATGAATCCAAAGAAAACAGAGAGGCAGCTACCTGACCAGCCATTTGTGAACTTGTTTGCAGGAAAATACAAAGACAACGAAGCAATTGAGTTCTCCTTTGACCTGAACAAGGATGTCCCTGAAGATGTGGCCCAGGAAATGGTATGTACAATGCAGGGGAGGAACTGATGAATGCATACTGTAGACAGATGGTACAAGTAGTGGGAGGAAGGGATGGATTTAGGCAAGAGAAAATAGACAGAAGGAAAGGATATTGGATGGACAAGAACTAGATTGGTAAAAAGAGATGGAAAGGGAGGGATTATAATATTACAAATCGAAGGGTTGGAGGTGGCCTGGTTTGTTAAAAAGAGTATCTCTGTGACTTCACCTAACTCCCCAGGTTGAGTCTGGTTACGTTGCTGAGGGTGACCATAAGACCATGGCCAAGGCTATCAAGGACCGCGTGTCTCTGATCCAGCGGAAGAGAGAACAGAGGCAGCTGGTACGAGAAGAACAGGAGAAGAGAAAATTGGAGACTGAACAACAACAGTTGCAGCAGCAGCAGCAGCAACAACAACAACAACAACAACAACAGCAACAACAACAACAACAGCAACAGCAACAACAACAGCAGCAACAGCAACAAGAGACACTCAAACATTCACACACACAGGTTTGTTTTAACAGTAGGCTAGCTAGCATAGTTTAATGTTTGCAAGACCAAAAAGTTGTTTGTTAGTAAATCAGTTTGTTAGTATAATTTTTACCTTTGTACTTGGATATTGCAATGTATGTTCAGTGCCATTTCCACCTGGCAGTCAGAGTCCACATGGTCCTTTTTCAGTTGTAGAATTTAGTATTTGAATGTGGACCACATGGAAGTGACCACCGCTTGTGTTTGTCCGTCTGCAGGCAGAGGCAGAGGAGACGGAAGTGGAGCAACAGCAGCTGCACTATCAGCAGGCCGGCATCTCACACACATGTAAGACAAACTTTGAAGAAGATTTGAGTCAAGGTCGTAGCGCTCGTCATCATCACTTTCTGCACAGATCTTAGATTATTTCCCGGGTATGCATGTACGTGATTCATTAAAAATAATATATTAAGCATCTGTAAGGTATGATTGAAGATTACTTTGAGACATGATGGTCACAAATTCCAGTGCATCCATCTCTAAAAACATGTGACAAATGACTGCATATATCTACAAAAAAAAAAACTCATGAGCCAAGAGGGTTATTCCAGTATCATATTGCCAACGTCTTTCTGTAAATCAGGAGTAGCCATTGTCGAGTTACTTTTCAAGTGTGGCACACAATTTACAGTCATCCTATTGTAAACTGAAAACACAGTGGCACGGACTATTGATTCTTTGTTCCTTTGAATTGTATACCACTGAAGTTGTTCATACGTTGTTGTGCCCTTTATAAACAACTTGTACTCCATTGTGGCCGATACATTTTATTTATTAACCCAGCAGAACAATTACTATAAATGCAGTGCAGAATTCCTGCAGAGATATACAGATTATTCCCATGTCGAAGTAAGATTTTGTTTACAATTACTTGATTGTGAGCTTCTGTTTAAGTATTTACATTAAGATTGAATTAATCAGACTGAGATGTATTAGAATAAGGAGAGACCGGGGAAAAGGTGACCCTCCTGATATCTTAACATATCTCTTTCCGTCTCTCTCTCAGCTGAAGGAGGTCTGGACAGCGGCCAGGGTTCCTCAGTTTTCTCCTTAGACTCCCCCCACCTGGGTCAGCTGGCCATGTCGTATAGCTGCCCCCCTTCTTCCCACCCCTCTTCCCAGCCCCAAACCCCCTACCCCTCCACCCCCTCTGCTAACCTGCAGCAGCACCCAGGCTACGCCCAGCCGCCGCAGCCAATGGTGAGTGGTGATTTCATCCAAATTAGACATAACGCACGTGTAGGATCCACTTGCACTTATGACATCATGCTTAACACATCTGTGAGTGGTGCTATGCACAGTTCACAGCTGTGCTGAACATTACTTGTCAGTTTGAAGTGAGCACTGCATTGAGTTTTGGAGTGAGAGTGAGTAGGAATGAAGTTTGCAGTGTTTGTTAGTAGGCTGGGAATTGCGGGTATTTGTTAAACTTAATACACAAGAGCGTGTTGTTGATGGGTTTTTATTTCGGGATGATCACCTCTGACATGAAGAAGAGGAGTACTAGAAGATATATGATTTGTTTGAGGCTTTAACTTACAGAGAGAAAGAAACACAATCTGTCAGCCAATATTTAAGACCCTTAGTCAGTTAATTACACATTCTGATATTTATTATATTTATGATTTGATTATGATTGTTAGTCAGTCAACCACTTACTTTCATAATATGCCAGTTAACCATTCATTTTCTGTTGTATTTCATTTTAGAAGTCTGTAGGTTACTCTCTCTTTAGTCTACCAGTTTTCATGCATCCCTCTTTCCCTCAATCCTGACATTTTCTCAGCCACTTTCAATCCTCCTCGTTCTGTTGCTGCATCTTTTGTTTATTAAGTTACCATTCTTTTTGTTATGTTGTATATTTCTTTGTTTTCATATTTTAAAACTTGATTTATACATTGGTAGTTGGGCTTGGAACTAGGACTTGGAAACACATCAACCGCCATGCTTTTTACTTTGCTCATGCAGAAGCATCATATTCAGGAAAGAATCACGAACAAGTGGGATAAAATGCCAACAAAATAGTAAACCATGACACTTCCTTGCAATTTTTTATGCAGTTATGTACTCAGTAAATGTTACATTTCCTATTTCTAAAATATAGTAGTTTTCTTAATTAATGTTATATTATGTTTTATATTTTAATCAGGTATCGGCGGAATGATGTAATTATTTTACTGTATTTAAAGAAAGAGATAATTCGTCATATGGCATAACACTTTCTGAAACTGTTTTTTGAAAATGCACATTTTAGAGATATATTTGAAGATGAAACTTGACATATGTCATTGTTTATTTATGACATTTATTTGGCACTCTTTTCTCTAGTGACTTACAATAAGTGAATTCAAACTTACATACGACTAAGAGCTACATGTCATTAAAAGTGCAATTCTCCTGAACAGTTGACTTAAAGCACGTTCAGTACAGTTGCTTAGAGTTAATGTTCTTTAGACATTAGAAGTATGCCACTTTTGTCTATTCAGTCTTATTGAATACCGATGTATTGAAAATCTGCACAATGTTGACTAAGTTGTTTGCTGAACATACTTGATGTTTTAACCATAATCCTCAATTGTTGATCTTTTAGCACCAGATGAGTCAAATTCCTTGCTCAAGGGCGCCTTAATAAGTACTTAGTAATGAGGAGGCGAGCATTTCTTATGTAATTTCCCACCCTAGACTTTTCCATCTGATGACCTTTTGGCTACAAATGTTCTTGTCGGAGTTCCAGTTTACCAGCACCTATATTGCCGGATGTTGTTCAACTGGATGATCATTCAGTTTGTAGACCAATTGATTGAATAGTTTAATGATTGTTTGGGAGATTTCTCAATAGGCTTATTTCCTCATCAACTGTAACTTCATTGTAAACAAACTGACTTACTGACAACCTGGTTTGTCACACTTGCTAACTACTTAATTGAATATCTTAAATAACCATTATTCTCTCCTTTTATGTAATATTGAATGTATTTTTTTTTATTTTGTTTAAAATTGATTTCTTTTCAGTTTATTTTGTCATTGTTCTGTTTCATTTGTTTTTACTGCATTTGTTCATATTTTATTTTTGTTGTTGTCATTTATTTGTGTTATTGTGCTCTTTTTGTTGTGATATTTTCTTACCAGTATGACTAAAGGTTTTGCTAGAAATTTATTGTGAAGTGGTTACCGCTACAAAGTGATTGATGCAATGATCTTCCCTTTACAGATTTAGTTTTTCTCTTTAATTAATTATTTAATAATACTTTAAAAAGTGTTATTTTGCTTGTTTATGTATTAAGTTTTATTTATGGAAAGTATTTTTTTTCAGTTCTTAGTATCAGTATTTACTTAGTAACTTTTTCATCATATTATTGATTTTGTGTGCGCATTCTTCACTTAACTTCACTTCATGTGTGTCCTTTGGTTGTGCTTTTATTTTACTGCTGTTTTCTAGATTTAGGTCATTTTGTGTGTATGTTTTTTTTAATTTCTTTGTGTTTGTTTTTCATGTCGGTGCCACCCTCTTCTATCACCCCTCCCCGGCCTACAGTCTGCGTTGCGCCGTCATCGAAGTCGTAGCATGTCTGTTTGCGTCCCCCCCTCCTCCTACTCCTTTTCCCATGCTCCTTCGCCCCTGGCCATTCCTCCAAAGCAGCCCTCCACCCCTCCTCCAGACCTGTCGTCCTCATCCTCCTACACCACCACCTCCCAATGCATGCCTCTCGCAGCTGAGAGGGAAACATTTGCCGGGCGCCTCTCGAAGGCCCTGGAGACGGTCCTACCCCTTCACTCTGCCTCCTCTCTGCCCAGGGCCAGGCAGCGGAGGTCCAGCCTACCTGCCCTGTTCTCTACCCCTGTAGGTTCACAGTCTTAAGCCCCAGGGGCCACACTGGTGGTGACAACCAGAAAGGAAGGGAGAGAGAGAAAGATTATGGATATGGGCCACACTGGTGTCTGAAAGTAGATAAAACTGCTAAAACATGTTGGTTGTTTTATATTTACAGAAGAGTGCCCAGTGCCATTGTACATGGAAACCTGTAACAAAGCCAATGTACTATACAAATACCAGTAATTTGTTCTAACTGCTGGGTTACACATTGAATGAAAGGATCGTTAATAAAACAGCTTGCATTTCTCATGCAGTTTTTTTGCCACAGCTTTGTACAACTAGCCGGAGAAAGAGGCAATCAACTACGTGAAATCAGAAATTGTAATTTATTTGTTACTTCATAGAAAATGCAAGATGAAATGCACACAAAAAATCTTAAACTAGTTTAGTACCACTGCAGCCTTCCCAGCTTCCTCTACTGAATATTGATATTTAGTAAAGGAGTATCTCTCTTTAACATGTTGATAAAATTGTCTACAATATAATGAGAGCTGAGCTTACTATGTAGCAAGGAGGTTTAAATTGTGTGGGCTGAGCAATATTGTACTTTGGCAACATTAAGTCAGTAGTAAAATGCTACATCTACAGTATATTCTTAATTGAAGGCATTGTAAGTGGCACCTTTATCTTGAGTAAATAGATACGTATGACCTCAGTGATCAAACTCAGTTTACTTTCAGACACTGCTGTGCTGTCATTCTACCCAACTGCCTCTCTTTCACTCTTTCTTTTTTGCCCACTCTTAGACCACCATGTGTTCATATTGAATACAGAGTGACTGGCTTTACCTTTATCTTCGCTCTATGATATAAATGTCTAATATCATGTTCATCTGCCAACAGGAAAACTGTTCATTTGACAGCTAAAATTATTAAAGGGGTTACTTTAAGTACAAATTGTTGGCATCAGAAAGGTGCTGTATCCAAAACCTAATTGTGAGTTAATTGGGAATGAATGACAAGACTTTATGGGATAGTACACCAATTTCTGTAAACAACATTTTTGCTTTAGAGTTACAGAAGCTCAATTAAGGAATCTTTTGGCCATTGTGCCCATATTAGATAGCTGACAATAGAGAGATGACAGGAAATGAGGGGAGCAAGAGATGGCAAATGAAATGCAACTAAAGTTGTGACTCATGATCAACCATTTACTCCTAGGCCACCAGGGTGCCATCTTTTCAGTGTTTTTACTTTACAAGTGAAGACAACATGGTAAACATCCCTGAACAAAAACTATGACACAGGCTGCATCCATACTCATTAGGATATTGTCATGAGATTTACAGATTATCTCTATAATCTATAATTGATCATTTACATTTTCATCTATCTGTAGTTTGAAGATCAGTGCTTTGCAGATAGAAGCTCTGTGATAAAAGACAGTTTTTCTGAGTGCAGATGCCTCAGGATATTATTGTGCTTAGAAGACCAGCATTTGGCCTTTCTTCTCTTTGTATTAAACTATATACTACCCCACTGCATATCCACCTGTGAGCTCTTACAGTGTCTCCCACTTTTACTGTCTTGTCTGTGGGTTCTCTGCTTGTCTTTGTGCCGTACCAGTCTGAAACTTGGCCTGTCTGCCTGTTTTACTGCAGCTTTGTGTCTTAACCTTACCTGTTCACTCCATCTCATCACTCCCTTTTACAACTGTTAGGTATATTCTGTCCTATCTTAACCACGTCATTTTGTTACTAGTGTGGAGAAAGCATATATGTCTCTTTTCTCTTGGTATTGCTTTGAAATAATGATCTTTAATACACTATTTCTCCCATTCCATGTGGGCCTTTGCTGTGGTTCTCTCGCTCATTCTCTGTGTCTCATTCTTAAATCCATTATATCTCATTGTCGCAGCAGCATTCAATGCCTCACCCCTACAGTGGAGGAGGAAGCACAAGAGGAGGAGGAGCGGGAGGGAGCATCCCCCTCCAAACTCTCCCAGACCCCCCAACTATTTTCTTCCCCTCCATCCCTGAGCGCCCCATTTCCTTCTCGCCTCCTCCCACTGGGCCTCCAAAGGCCTACAACACCCAGAGACGCAAGAGCACGTCCATTCTCGAGGCACATACCCGACACTTCCAGCCTGCCTACACCCGCTATGGGAGCAGCCTGCATCCCTTTTCTGGGATGGAGGGTGTTGAGACCCCTTCTCTCTTCATGGTGAATCCTAGTTTTGCAGCAGCTGCTCAAAGACTTGGTGTTGGGGAGGCACTGCATCTCCCAGGACAATCTGACCCAAGTTTGTACAGCTTCAAAGAAATGAGAGCAGAGCACGAGGAAGCAGTGAGGAGATTAAGTCTAAATCAAGCTGCCTTATTGGACCATTATGAAGCAATGGCATATGGAGGATACCCAATAACTGCACAGCAGCTTGGCCACTTCAGTTTCCATCAGCAGAGGCAAGCTGCAGCTGCAGCTGCTGGTTTAGGTTTTGATCCTGTTCCTGCACCTCAAACAGGGTTCTTGCACTCACTCATCATGCAAAGAATGAGTGCACACAGCCCAATCCCTCCACCCTTGAGTGTGCCCACTGGTGTCTCTTCTTCATCATCTGATGGATGCTATCCTCCACCACAGCATGCTTCCTCTTCCTCTTTCCCTCTTTCTGCACCTCCAGTAATGGCTGAAGCCCCACCATCAACAAGTGCTTTTGAATTCCATTTAGCTGCAGCCGCTGCCGCTGCCGCTGCTGCTGGAGACCCGAGCCTTCTGGCATCCAGACTATATCGGGCCCGAAGGAGCTCCATGGACCTCCCTCTAGAGGACAACACTGGAACTGGCTCAGGTGGTTCAGGCACGTACAGCCGTCTCCAGCCAGTGACTGAAGAGCTGTACGCATATCTCAGTCCCGAGCTCCCCTTACCTCCAGGAAATCTTCTTCTTCACCACATAGGTGTAGCCACAAAAGACAGAAGCCCAGAACCTAATAGTGACTCTATGGCCTCTTCTGACGCCGGGGAGTTCCTGTCACCTCCTCCCCCACCTCTCCTCCCTCCCTTTGACTCCTCAGCTGCTCAGTCCATCCCTCACTCGTCCTCCGCTGCGCTCTACGATTTATCCGGAGGGGTGTTCCCCATAGATCCCCAGGGACATCCACCCTCCATGCAGAGCTTTCTGCCTGCCACTCCATCCACTGAGCTTGGGGGAGCATCTTCAACCCAGCTGGAGTCTCTGATCCAGAGTGCCTGGGCTCGGCATGGAGGGGTGATACCAGCCCAACCCGATATGACATACCATGAGTCATTGCTGGCCATGCAGGCTGCTATCCCCTCTCTGGTACTGAGTTTAGACCTTAAAAACACCCTACACCCCTGGGTCAATTACTCTTATGACATAAGTTGCTTTTTTAGCAAAGATCCGCAACCAGCTGTTGATATATCGTAATTGCAATATTATGGCATTCTATACCTTATCTTTCTTGTTTGACTGCAAATTGTCAACATCTTAAAGATTGATAATTTCATATATATATATATATATATATATATATATATATATATATATATATAGCCATAGACCTAATTTTTCATGATCTCGTCTGTAATTATAAAAAAAAAACATGTTGTTTAGAGTAGATGGTGGTGGTGCTATCCATCAAGTAAAGGGAATCCTTCTATGAAAAGCAGCTGAATCCATTTGTATTAGTAATTTGACCCAGAGGCCCTTAAACCAATCCCTGTCGTTTTTTTACCCTGCCAACCCAGGAGCCCCAGCTGATGCTTACCTGTCATCATGTAGTCTTTGGTTGTGATTTTAATCCTCTCCATTCATATCAACACTACAGAGCGAGTCTCTTGGTCTGCCTTCAAAATGTCTTACATTGTTCACTCCCTGACAGTGTTAGCTTATAGAAAAATTATTTGTAGAAAAGTTTTAGCTTTAGTCGGCACTACTTAAGTAAGAATTTATAGAAGAGTGCACCCCCCCTTTTAGTGTTTATTTTGTGTATCTGATTGATTTATTGTCAGTAAGTAACATTTTGTCTGTATGTACAACCAAGACCAGAAACATTTGATTTTAAATCAAACCTAAGACTCAGTATTGTGAGAATAATATTTATTTTAAAAGCAACGTTCAGAAGGTAGTCTTTGAGACCAACTCTGGTGTACGAGCTTCATAAGCAGTCTAAGCCCCCTTCCTTTTAGTGTTTATTTTGTGTATCTGATTGATTTATTGTCAGTAAGTAACATTTTGTCTGTATGTTCATATATGAATGTATATGAGAAATGTGTGTTTCATCAAGATGTTCTGGGAGTATACTGTATGGTCCTGAAGCAGCAAACAGCCCCATACAAATCCACATATTTTACAGTTGTGGTTCCTCGCCAGATATGGACACACACCTTCATGAGCATTTGGGAGTGGTTTTCTCCTTGAACTCTGCCATGCAGGCCATTTTTGCCCAGTCTTTTCCTGATGGTGGAGGCATGAACGCTGACCTTAACTGTATGGTATACTTGCATTTTTTCTTTCAATTGTTCCTGAATTTCTTTGGGTCTCGCATGATGTGTAGCTTTTAAGGATCTTCTGGTGGACCAAATCCTAAGTCCGTTTGGTCCTCAGGCAATATTAATTACCTCGATTGATGAGCATTGGATATCTAAAAACTTTATATTTTAGACATATATGAATCTAAAAATAATAATTGAAGTATGTGAAAGCTACGATACTTTGTTGATTTGTATGGACAAACACACAGAAACATACAACAAAACCAAGGGGGCTCAGACAAACCTTGCAATGTAACCATGCAGATAGACATTTCATTTGTATATTTTAGGTTCTTTCTGTTGTTTTGTGTTGTAATTGCTAAAGATCTTGGCTTTAAGTCAGTTCTTTATTTCAGCATATTGTGTTGTCATTTCCTGCCTCGACTGGAAATCAACGTCCTGCACAAGGTTCAAAAGTCACAGTTCAAATTCATTAAACCCTTAGAATGCTGATATTATCAGTGTCACTTTCTTTGTTTACTTTGAACCACTTCTGGTCACTGACCTTTCTTCTCATTCCTTTACTCTGTCATTACCTCTTTTTTTTTTTTTTCATGTTTTCTATCTTTCTATACGTTTTATTTATTAGATATCTGTGCTGTGAAGTTCTTTATTGTCTTTACGTGACTGTCTATGATGTTAGGAAAAGGTAGGTAGCAGTGTATCTGATGCAACATACTTGCGTAAGCTCCCACCACACTTGGTGAGGGTGGGCTTAGTGACAAGTAGAAAGTTGCAAACAGCCTTCTAAGGGTTCAGTCAATAGAATGGGCCTGTAGTCCTGTGAATTATTCAAAGGATTCAGGAAGGAAAGATAAAGCTCTGTTTGGCTTGATGCTTACTAGGAATGTAATTGAGTCGAACATTGATAATTCCAAAGTTTAACTTGACTGGAAATAGAGTAAAGACCTGCAACATTTCAAACCAATCAGACTCTCTTTAATGGCTCTTTTAAAAAATATTTTTAACCCTACGTATTTATAACACAACAAAGATGGGGTTTCATACAGTGTCACCTAAACTTACAGTATATTTCACTTACAAATCATATTCTCTGATTGTTGAAACTTTCTGAACAAGATTGTATCAGGCAATGTGGCAACTTGACATGAGCATATGCATTTGGAGTTACCAGGTAGCGTTGGCCACCACAATCATGACTGATATTTTATCATACCTTGGTCCATTATGCAACAGATCCAAAGGTGACACCTGTGTTAGGATGTTTTAGGAAAAACAGCAGTGAGTTGTTTAAAGTGTTTGGTGTCCGTATTCCAGCTTCTACTCTGTGCTTCATAGACTTATTATCACTACCAATCACTTACAGTCTGACCTGCATGTAAAGAAACAAAAATCCCTGCACTTACACCGTGCCTAACCCCAGTGCTGTGCCTGTACTGTTGTACATGCTACACTACAAACTGTATATGCATACAGTCGTTATTGGTGTGCACATATCTGTTGCCGTATAGATGGATGAACATATGCGTTGCATGTGTGCATACACAAGAACAAAATGTAGACTAAAGCTGATCACTAGAGAACAGCATAAGTACCTTGTGTTTGCACTCATGTATGGCTTCTGGTCTACAAGCTACAGTAAATACATGTTCTGATTATTTCTTGTTTTTCTTTCTCCTTGTTGCCAATCTCTCTTGATTTCCCATCCCTATCCTCCACCCTTTTATATCCTACAACATCTCTTCCTTTCTGTCCATCTTTCTTTAAATCTGTTCCACAGCAGCAGGTTCAGGCTCCCCCCTCCCAATCCACTCCGGGACCCCCTCTGGTCCCTGTCACCACCCAGCCAGCTCCTCCTGGGACCCCCCAACAGGTAAGGCAACAAGAAAAACAATTGAAGCAACCTGAAAAGTCACTATACATCCAAAATGTCCCTTTTCTTCTCTCATTTTTAATACCCACATTCCCTTGATGTCCAAACCCCATAAAGATAAAATACAAAAATAACTCCAACCTATTTTTTGTGCTTATACAGCAATAACTTGTATGTCTGCTTTCTCTTTGAAGTTGTTGCCTGTGCTTCAAGGTAACCCCTCCCACAGAGCTGGCACTTTGCCTGCAGTAATACCACAATATTTCTGAAGAACTGTGTTTGCCCCCAGCACAAAGTACTGCAATGAACTAATTGCAGCCCTAAACTGATTTGATTGAGCGTGAAATCGGATGTTAATTGGAGATCAAATGTTTCTTGTCAGAAAAAAATGGAAAGTTTCCTTTTGTGAATGAGCAAAACAGCCATTCCCCCATAATTACCGGTACATTCACCATGTTTACATAACCGCTGCATTCCAAACCTTGATAATGCCTTCACATTTTACAAAATATTTCTTTATTGTAATATTTGTTAACAACCTATCAGGCAATTAACAATACATGGGTATTGTATGTATGTAACTAAATTGAATGAGAAAAAAATAGATTACCCCAGCTGGCATTTTCCAACTAATGTTGGTTTCTCATAACTGGGATTTGAGTTTATCCAGGTTATTATAAGCATGACATGACTGGGAACGCATGCATGTATAAATGTTTACATGTATATATTTAGTAATTTCCTCTATTCTTTCCTCTCCCACTACTCTCTTTCTTTCTTATACTCTTTCTTTTTCTCTCCAGGTTGTTTCATCCAGTCACAATATTACATCAGTTCAGAGCCCTATACACACACCTCTGCCGCAGGCGTTATCACAGGTAGGTAAAGTAGCACCACTAATTGTAATACTGTATATGTAGCACAATACTTCATAAGCACATCTCTAATGCCCACAAGCTGGTGCTGGCCAACTCTCTGTTAATGTTGTTTTCCCATACACTCCGCTGTAGATGGATTCATACATGGAAACACAGACACACATGGACATACACACAGACACGCAATCAGTCTTCATAGTCGGTGTCATTCTTGGCCTATGTGTTATTATTGCATGTTTAGCTGGCCTTGAAAGGCTTTTTTTAAACGTTTTGTTTGTCAGCTCAGATAATTTTTTCTATTTTTCTTTCCACTCTGGCTCGCTCATTGGCATGCTGCCTGCATATATTACCGGGTTTGTTTTTATGTGTGTTCATATATACCTACTTGTCTGTCTGTCTGTCCGCATGTATGTGTGCTTGTGAATGTGTTTGTTTAGTTTTTTGACCTCACTCCATCTCCCAGTATAGAACATCTTTATTTTCTTTACCAGTCTGCTCAGCAAGCTCTGGATCAGGTACCATTATGTGTGGCAGTGTTTGGGGATATACTGTGCGTAGGTACCCTTGTGTGTCGATAAGTGATTGTGCATCTACAGTATGTAACTTGGTCAGTGAATCTGTTTGACATCCCCTTTTGTTTTTGTGCTATTTGAATATAGTCTTTTGTTGATGTCTATGATTAGTAGTTCTCCTTTGTTTACCCCAGATGCTCCTACTAACCATCTGATCAAACACATGAGCACATTTTAAGGAAATGAAGATGGGTAATATTTCCTGGTTTAGAACTGATGAAGAGGTGACTATTGGTAACACTGGGTAGTGAAGAATCTAGAAAGGTGTGAAGTGTCAGTGTCCAGGCCAGTATTCAGTGTAATATTGTTTTAAAGAAAGAAAAGAAATATTTGTCTTGTTAAGATTCTTGCCACAAGAGGATTTATAGCTAGGTTGACATGTCACTAATGCTCACAGTACATCTGCAAAGTGAGCAACACAGTGTGCAAAATATGTTAACGTCTTCAGATGTAGACATGTAATTATCAGATGAATAATAACATTTAAGTGTACATCAGAATGTTTAAGTTCATTTTGCAGCTGAATTTAATTGTAAAGAACGATTCACAATGACATGATGTACGAAGCATTTAAAGATGGACCACTTCAAGTAACGGCAAGTTAATCAGCTTGACTGGCTTGTTGGTTATGCACTATTATTTTTACCCTAATATCTTTGTGTTGTGCATAAACAGACAAAATAAATACAATTTAGGTTATTTAAAGGTACCATGTGGAGCTTTTGACTTCTAGTAGCACTTTGGAGCAATTTTTTAAATTATTTTTTTGTTTTGTGGGTGGATTCTTGTTTGTCTCGTACACACATTCACTCGGTTGACAAAATACACAGTCCTGTCAATGGTTTCACACTATGGACAGGTGGCTGTAATGCGCCAAGATACACAGTAATGTGCCAACAGAGGTGGGGAGGAAGAAGACTGCTAGCTAATAAACATGGATTTAAACTATGCAGGTTTCAAACCTTTAAGAAACATTGCCTTTTGCAAATGTTTGACATTTGACAGGACACACACAATGCCTGTAAAGTCAATGCAGACTTCCTTGATTCACTTTTAAAGTCTATGTGTAAGAAAACATTATAGGTAGGTTTTTAGTCCTGTGTCTCCATTTTAATATAGTGTTAAGAGTAGGGCTGGGCAATATATCGATATTATATCGATATCGTGATATGAAACTAGATATCGTCTTAGATTTTGGAAATCGTAATATTGTAAATGGCTTAAGTGTTGTCTTTTCTTGGTGTGATAGGCTGCATTACAGTAAAGTGATGTCATTTTCTGAACTTACCAGACAGTTCTAGCTCTAGTTCTATTATTTTTACCTTTACCCACTTAGTCATTATATCTACATTACTGAAGATTATTTATCTTAAATCTCATCGTGAATATTTTGTTAAAGCACCAATTGTCAACCCTATAATATCGCCACAATATCAACGTCGAGGTATTAGGACAAGAATATCACCATATCTGATTTTCTCCATATCGCCCAGCCCTAGTTAAGAGTGTTGCCCTGTCTACATTGTACAAAGAATTTGCTTGTTCTTCCACTACCTGTAAAGCCGCACTGTACATTGTCTGTAGCAATCTAAGTTGTTTGTGGTTGCATGATCTTAGAGTCGTGTGTGTTTACACAATCGTCCTGTCACAGAGTTTGTTGTTTGATTTGAGATTTTGTCACTAATAGTCTTGATCAATGATTAACTAAAACTAAAGAAACTAAAGACCAGCTTTAGCTCACTGTTCCATTACCAAGGTGATTGACGTAAAATCTGTCTGTGCTCATCACATCTTATCACTTGCCGGGTTTATCTCCTTCCTCATCCTCCCTATGACGTTGCTACCTCCCTTTTCCTCCTACTCTGCCTTATCTACCTTCTTTTTTTCTCCCTGTTTTTTTCCTTTCTGCCTCCTCCTCTTCCTCCTTCTGGCCCTTCCTCCTCTCCTCAGCCCAGTGTAACTCCGTCTACCGTTTCCTTGGTGACCCTGCCCTCTCCGTCGCTGTCCCTCCCTGTTACCATGCTATCCGCGGCAGTGGCTTCCCCTCCCTCTCCTCTGCCACGCCCTGTTGGGGTGGTGCCTACTATTGTTTCCCCCTCCTCCTCCTCCTCCTCCTCCTCCTCCTCCTCCTCCTCCTCCTCCTGTGCCCACACCTGTGCCCCAGCCATTGGCCCCGGTGGTTCCAATCATCAGTGTAGTCACCGCCCCGCCTGATACTCCCATGGAGGCCCCTCCCCAGGTACTGGTTATTGACAGTCTGACCCACCACAGGGATGTCTTGTCCCCTGTCACTGTGCGAAGTAGAGCCTTGGATTATGAGTTAGGACTTTTAACATTCTTTACGTTCTTTATGGAATTCCTACTTGTCCAAGATACATATTTGATTGGGAGGATGGACTGCATATTATATAAGATGCAAGAACATGTTTGTATTCTTATGCTGAAACTCTTACTTTTTCCTGTGAAGTTTGCTCATACGAGTGTACCAATTCACCGTCTCTCTTTGCAGCACAAACTTGTTGTAAATCGCTTGTATTAGCCTGATGAATGCCACCTGTTCATGAGGTGCGCATGTGTGGGAAGGTTTCATTCACAAAAATGTTAAAGAAGAGTAAAAATAATAATTTCACACTACGTAGCTTCAAGCCCTGTGGTCAGAAACAAATGTAGCAGTTTCTAGAGTGGTATTAAAAGACACAAAACAATTAAATAGTATTGGTGCAGCTGTCAACAACATGTCATCAGCGCAGCTCCATACTGTGGCCGGGACAGACACAGAGGTATTGGATGAGAAAATAATATAGGCTACAACAGGTGATGTTACACTGTCGGTACAACAGAGGATGATCCAGGACAGTGACCTGCATTAAGAACCAAGAGGCAGGTGTTGGAGAATCTTCCTAACAACTACAGAAATGTTTACTTTTCTGTGCTGAAATATGGCAATAAAAATCATAAAATCTGAATTGGTACGTGCTACTTAAGAACAAATCTGTTAATATGAGTGGTTCTTGCATAAGGCTCAATATCCTGCACACCTCATCAGTTTGAATGGTAGCTGTATTAGAGCTGCATTCTGAACAACTATAGTTATCAGTTGATGTTTAAAATGTTGGGTATTTTACTGTGGTTTTATGAAGAATTTTGATCCATATATATGTGTTGAGTGGTGCTGTCTAAATTTGCATTTAAAGTACATGGATTGCTCATTTATGATGGCTGAATGGCAATGCTAAAGGATAGTCTCATTTTATGATATCCATGATGATTTGCTGATGATATGCTGGTTTGCAGTTTATTTACATAGAATAACCAGTTTGGTGGGGCTTGGTTTGAGCATAGCAACACCCACAATCAATAATTGTTGGAAAGGATTCCTGGGTTGTTGGTGAAATGTCACAGAGCCATCTGTAAAAAATGCAAGAGACTGATTTGATGGTTATATTTGATGTCTAATAGAATGGATGAATTACTGTCCGCAGATTTCTTTTCGGTCCAAATGCAAGAGTTGAACTCTGTTCTAACTCTTACCATTTGTTTCTAATTTCTAGACCTTAATTATGAGACAGGGTTGCATGTGTTATTGGAAATACTGTATGCACCTAATGAATACAATCCATTTTGTTTTCTCTTTTGTGGCAGTACTTGCTTTGTTCTTTTTGTTCAATGCTCTAGTTTTAGCTGTTCTGTCTCATGACTGCTCTATATAGTTTAATAAGAATGAGTCCTTGTTACTCTCAAATCATGATAACACTTATTGCAATCTAGTTAGTTTTCTCTCTTACTGTTGTCACACTTTGCTTATATTTCATGCTTTCCTGCTGTTTTCTCTCCCTCCAAAATGTCTCTTGTGTTGATGGCGATAATATTGAGTTGTGTGTGTGTATGTGCATTTTCATTTGCCTGTGTGTGTGTTTCCTTCTGCCTCTCAGTCTTCAGAGCTGTCCCAGTCCCAACTTCAGCCACCTCAAGTTCTCTCATCTATAGAGAGGTAATAAATTCATGCATAAGCGCACACACACACACACACACACACACACACACACACACACACACACACACACACACACACTGTCTGAACTGCTAAATCTTTTGTTATGTTATTTTGTTATGCTGTCTCTCACTCAGTTCCTATTTACCGCTTTTTCTTTAATTACATTTGGCCTCTATTTGTCCTCTGTGCCTCAGTGGCCACTCTGAGACTTCAGGTCTGAGTGACGGCAACGAGGGAGGAGGAGGTCGCCATGAAGGGCGCTCCACCAAGCGACATCAGAGACGCTCTGTGCGTAGTCGATCACGCCATGAGAAGATCTCCAAGGCGAAACTCAATGTCCTCAATGTAATAGCACATCTCATAAATTTCAACTCCTAATAAAACACTAAATCCTCTTTTGTACTGAACCACTCTTGGTATTTTTGGGTTCTTACTGAGTTGCAATAAAAGTAATGAGAAACATCTAATTAAGATACTCATCTGTTTACATCCTTCTTTCTAATTATATTTTTCTTTCTATGTGTATTTGTTTATTTTTTGTATTTTGTGTATGTAGATCTCCAACCGAGGAGATAGGGTAGCAGAATGTCAACTGGAGACCCACAACAGGAAGATGGTGACTTTCAGGTTTGACCTGGATGGAGACAACCCTGAAGAGATAGCCCAGATCATGGTACACACACTGTCACCTTTTACATTTTCTCCACTGGAATATGCTTCACATGCCAGTGTGTGTGCTATCTGCTCTTTGTCACCAAAAACCATGCAAGTACACATAATTACTGTGTACTTGTGCTTTCATTGAAAGAGTCATCAACAGGTTCCCACAGGAGGAAAACATATACCTCATTGGCAATGTGCTTGCATAGAAGTTATAAATCAGGCTTTGTTGTTTTCATACAAACACATATAAACACATCTTAATCTGACTTTTTATACTCCAGGTCCAGAGCGAGTTCATCCTAGAGAGTGAGAGGGAATCATTCATTGAGCAGGTCAGAGAGGTGATAGAGAACGCAGATGAGAAGGGTCTGGAGAGAGACCCAAACAGCCAGGTAAATGCAACACTAATTTCCTTCTCTTTTTTTGTGTGCTTTTTTATTTTTAATTTTTTTTTTAGGGGTTGCTAGTGTTGGTTTTTGATAGACAAAATGTTAAAATAGCTGCTCATATACACTGTACAGTGTAGCACCTTTATTTCTTTTACACCATTTATCTTTCCGTGTTTGTCATGTTGTGTTGTTGATCTACAGATGGCAGGTGATATGGCGCAGCAGATTCCTGTTATATCTGTCCCCATGCCAGGTAAAAATAACATAAAAAGTCTTAAAATAACAACCGGTACCAGTTTGAGTGCCAGTGGAGCAACAGGGTGGCACAGGCAACTGCAAGAGCTTACTTTAAGCATCTGTGTCAGCAAGCATTCACACTGCAGAAGTGTCCTTGAGCACAGCACTGACTTCCCACCAAATCTCTTGTTTCAAGATATCTGAATGAAATTGGGTTCCGTAGGTACCCACAAGTCTCCCCTTTACAGACATGCCCCCTTTATGCTAATACCATACAGTTTGGGCAGTTTGGGATAAAGCTTGTATTTTGTATCCACAAAGCCTCCTGTTGCTTTTTTGCAGAATGGCAGTTTGCAGATTATTTTATCAGGAATTAACAAATAACAATGCTATGTATTGACATTCATCTTTTCCCAGATATCCCTCCCAGTGCAACAGCACAAGTGGTGCATTCAGCAGGTCGGAGGTTCATCGTCTGCCCTGTACCTGAAGCCAGGCTGAAGGAACAAATGTTTCCCACCTCTCCTTCTCCTGCCCGGGCACCTCCTGTTGAAACAGGTAAGCATTGTGCGTGTGCATATGGCCTTTGAAAGTCAGCAATCAGTTCACTTTTTTTTCTGATATGAAGTTGGTGTTAAGCAAATTGCAACATTTTGATGATATGTTATAATAATGACGGCCAAAAAGTAATACTAAAATAAGCACTTTTTCTTCAATTTAACTTCAAACACACATATGACCGTGTACTTTGTCACACACTCATCAGATTACGCTGTAATGCTTTTTGAGTAAATGTTCTGTCCAAATGCAATAACACTCTGGCATGTATTTAATTTGATACAATAGGATCTTCTACTAGAACATTGGAATATAAATAGCTGTATCCTTCATTTAGTTATTGTGTAGATATGAAAATATATCAAAAATACCCTTTACGTACTGTTCACACATTATAGCAATTTTTAAAAATAAAAGCTCTAAAGCAGTGGTTAAAAAACTTGTAGTTCATCTTAGTCCTTCCCAATGGCATATTTTGTTACTGGAGGGAGAGGACTGGCACAAATCAAATCAGGACCACTAGACAAAAGTAAGTGGTTAACCATCTTCTCCCTCCACACTCTGAACTTGATAAATTCCTGTCCATCTGTAACACAGTAATACCGAAACACTTCTAAATAAACCGACATTGACAGTCACTGACACAACTGTACAAGACAGCCTTCTTTGTAACTTAAATATAGCCTTTAAAAGAGTTTTCACCAATTTAGTATTGCACTCCTAAAACATTGTTGGAGTGGATCTACCCTTTAACTACAGTACCTCCTTTGAAAGTTACACTTGGACATATGACCTGTCCTACAGTATGTAGGAAAATTACCCTCAATTTCAATCTCCAAGTCAGTGAAAACA
Organism: Perca flavescens; assembly: GCF_004354835.1. Taxonomy (NCBI): domain Eukaryota; kingdom Metazoa; phylum Chordata; class Actinopteri; order Perciformes; family Percidae; genus Perca; species Perca flavescens. The sequence continues at coordinate 12,859,118 of NC_041353.1, read as the reverse complement.
AACAATGAAAGTACTGTTAGTTCAAAGATCTTACAGTGAACAGGATGGACTTTGGGGATTAAAACACTTGTTTCTTTTTTTTTAGTTCTCCCAGCTTCAGCTCCAGCTCCATCTCAGACTCCAGGCCAAGGTGTAGCATTGTCCCAGTCTGCTGGAGTAATCAGCTTACAACAAGCCTTTTCTGAGCTCCGACAGAACCAGAATCAGTTTGATGTCGGACCCAGCACCGCCCCAGCATCCATCCACTCCAGCCATCCTCTTCTGCAGCCTGCAGCGGCTTCTGTGCTTTCACAGGCTAGCACAGTCACTCCTACTGTAGATCCTACTGTTGGACTTGTCCCTTCTAATTTAAACCAGGCACAGGAGCAGGTCTTGGATGCCTCTCCTCCTCCCGCTTCCTCCTCCTCCCCCTCCTCTATGCCCTCTGCCAATCTCAGCCCTCCTTGTTCCTCCTCCCCGCCTCCTGCTGTGGTGAATCAGTCCATCCTTCAGTCACAGCTACTTTCACAGCCGGGGATACAGCCTGTGTCCCAACCCCAGGGACCGGTGCAGGTCCAGGGGCAAGCACAAATTGCGCCCCAGGCTTTTAGCCAGCCTCAGCCTCAAACTGTCTCTGCTGTCATTGCTACTTCAGTACTCTCCACTTTACCACCTGCTAGCATCTCCAGCATCCCCCCAACAATGCTCACCTCCCCACCTCCCGCCCAGACTCTTCCTCTTGTATCCTCCCCTCCCTCCTCTACTCTTTCAGCCAGTGAAGTCTCCTCTGATCATCCGTCAGTCTCTCCCACCTCCTCCTTTACTGCTTCTCTCTCCTCCTCTGTCATCCCGACCACTGCCATCCCAGGCCCCCAGCTTGCTCCCTCTGCTGCTGCCTTCCACTCCACCCCCCCTTCCTCCTCCTCCTCCTTCGCTGTGGGGCTCTTGCCAGTTACCACCAATGTTCCTTCAGTCCAACCAACCTTGGTCCACTCCCAGCCGCAGACGGCAGCCCTGCCTGGGCAGACACACACACACTGTGGGGAATGTGATGCAAGGTGAGAGATCTTTGCTTGATTTACTTATTAGGACTTGGTACCTGAAATGTTTCCATAGCATTTAATATAGAAAACTGTCACACAGACTGTATCTATTTAGACAGTGTTCTTGTAGTTCTTGTACAGTTACAATTTACACTTAATTTTCTGCCAAAGTTAGAACAGCTTTGATTCTGTGTTTGTGTTTTCACTGGGCTTTTCTCATTGGTTTAAAGTGGGCAGAGCTCACTTGGAAAAAGGTGATGTCATGACTTTCATGTACTAATCAGGATTTAGGGGCTTTAAGTCATTTATTGAGCTGAATTGCAAAACATTTATTGATCTTATTCTCAGGTGTGAGGCATTCAGTGAGTCCCAAGGCAAACCGGACGACATCCAAGCTCTGGAGAAGAAGCTGCGGTCTCTCTTCATGGATCTCGGTGGAGGGGTGCCATCCGCCGGGGGAGACATCTTAGCTGCTGACCCTGCCTCTGGAGTCCCCGTGGCAGGTACTTCTTCTCCACTGGGACCCTGCTCTACCTCCAGTACATTTGTCACCACACCTGGCCCCAGCCAGCCAGCCAATCCTCCTCAGCCCCCCACTAGCCTTTCACTGGGGTCACCTGCTCCAATCCAGGGCCCAGGAACACCTATCTCCAACCCTGCACCGATTGGTATGACAATGATTACGTGTTTGTGTTTCTGCATATGTTCTAGTGTCAGTTAACCTGTGTTTTAAAAGTACTGCTTACCAACTTTATGATTTCAGTTTCTACGGTCATCTCTGCATCGTCCTTTGGCCAGACTACTCCATCCAAACCCCCTTTATCCAGGGCACTGGTGAGTGATCCAGTTTAGCTGTAATACTAGTTATTTCATGCTAGTTATATATAGTTACAGCACTAGTGATTGTATAATTTATTTATTATGTGGATCAGCTAGCAGAGAAACTGCCCAGGTAATTACAGCACTACGCTTTTAAAGGTTAAGAAGTCAAAGAGAATTTAATCTTAATAATTTAATTATAGGTGTTCCAAGATGTTTCTACACCCTTTCCTTACAACTCATCTGGCATGGACATTTCTTTTAACATTCTCCACAATGAACACACTTCTTATAACCTCCTCTACAAATATTTTTTCTTCTTTTCATCACCTCTCTTTCTCTGGGATTAGGCCAGTTCTCCTCCTTCAGAACTCCTGCCATGCTTCCCTGGACCTTGTCTAATACAGGTTTTTGTTTGCTCATTTTTAGATTTCTATTTCCAATGTAATGCAATACCGTATGCATACTGAGAGCCTGTAATGCTTATGATTACAGTTCCATGTCCTATCTGTATAAATAGTGCTTTTGCTGTGCAAAGACATGTAATTCATGGTGTATAGTGCACATTGAATATGTTAATACCATGTGAAACCTAACCCTAAATGACAAAACACTGAAAGGAGAAACAACTTAGACATTACAACTCCATCATAAACCCATCTTACTTCAAAATAAGATTACATCCTTAACAACTGAAAACACATCAGAGTATATGACAGTAGAACTCAACAATGTCACATCAAATAAATACATTAAAATATAAAGAGATCCCTATACTTTTACTTAAATGAAGAATATTGATATATGATAAAACAAAGTAGGATCGCAGAGAAGCTGGTTAAGAGACAGGGTGAGAGACTCAATTGGACAGAGAGAGACAGAGATGGCAGGCAGACAGGCTGAGGATCGAGTACCTCAAGGCAGAGAAGACATTGAACTAACTCTCGTTTCCAGACTTTTTTGTTGGTTCTGTGAATGCTGCCATCTATGAATAGTCCCTCCGTGTAACCACTGACTAGTAAGACTTGTAGCTCTTTTTAGAAAAATCTGACCTGCCAAGTTACCGACATTCGTTTACGTAACTCTCATGTCCTATTTGATTAAGATAATTCTGCTGCAGTTAAAGCTCATGAGGGATTTTATTTTAATGATTTACTTTTTAATTGCAGTTAAATTGCTCAGGAGAATAGAATACCTTGTATGCCTTCTACATCACCTTACCTGTGTGTGCCTGATAATGCATTTTGCAATTTGCAAAAACTATCCTATCTGCTGTTTGTCTGCAAAAAATAATATGGTCCAGCCCTAGTAACCATACATGTGTGCTTTTAGCTGATCTGTGCTTGTATTGCTTATTAAATTCAGCGGCCGATCCTCTGTCTGCGTGTGTGTGTGTGTGTGTGTGTGTGGGTGGGTGGCAGGGTGTGTGGTGTGTGTGTGTGTGTGTGTTGTTTTTTTTCTGTCTGTGTCTAAAAGTATTTGTATTTGTCTGTTTCCAGTCCCAGCAGCCTCTGGAGGACCTGGATGCTCAGTTGAGGAGAGCACTGAGCCCAGAGACCGTTCCTGTCTGCACCCACACACAGGTAAACTCACACCTGTTTCAATATTATTCTGTTAACTCATAGTGACATTGTATATATGGTTTTAATTCAGTGACACTGCTCAGTATTAACCCACTTTCTTCTCTCTCCATGCTAACCCTAGGCCTCTCACAGTGGCATATCTTCAACGGGACAACCAAGTATGTATATTACTAAATCTATTAACTTAAATATCTGTCGCTATATCTGCATTTTATCTGTCTGTCTAATATGTGTAACATCTGTCTCTCAGTTCCCTTCTCTCTAGAGGAAGCATCTGGGTCCTCTTCTGACCCTCCTCATCCTTCAGGTGGAATTAAACTGGGAAGATTTCAGGTAAGATTTCCCTCACACTACAGCCCACACGTTACCTTTTACCATTTCCTTTTCCATGAGTCTAAGGGTGATGTTATAAATGTAGTTAAAATTAATTATAAACTTTTCATTTCAGGTAATGAATGCTTCTTTGTCAAGTTTCTCTATTTCTCTGTGTATTCAATATTGTTAGCAGCTAACTGCATTGTCCCCTTTCCCTTACTCCTCTCCTTTCTCTAGGTCTCATTGGCTACTGAGGCGCCTCCTGTTCAACACCCAGCCTGCACCGAGTCTTCCTCCACCTCCTCCTCCTCATCTTCTTCTTCCTCGTCCTCCTCCAGTCTCTCCAGCCCGGAGAATACACTGCACAAGGACTCCTCGTTTCCTCTGAGAGGGGGAGGAGGACAAGGAGGAGATGTTGTGGACGGGCTCCCCCAACGGACTCTGGTAGGGTCCCACCACCCCTCCCCCCTCACTTCACCGTGCCCCTCTCCTAAGCCCACCACTACCATTGGACGCTTCCAGGTATTTCCTGTTTTTTTTCTTGTTTTGTAATGGGTGAGGGGTTTCTTTGCCACAACCAGTCCTTCCTTCCTTTGTTTGTCCCACCTTCCATTCGTTCATTGTTATATCCAATATTTGTTCTTTTATTTCAGGTTACCATCAACCCAGAGGCCCGTGTTGGTAGATTCTCAGTCAGTCGTACCCTGGAGCAGAGCCTCGAGTCCAGGCAGACCCCTCTGCCTGCTGCTCATGCTGCTAACGGACCCAGTAATCATGGGCAGCTTTTGAGTCCAGACTCTACTCATAAAGCCTCTCTGCCCAATCTAAACACCAACTCCTTCAATAACTCCTACATCAGTAGTGACAACGACTCCGAATTTGAGGATGAAGACTTCAAACAGGAAGTCAGCCACCTTAGAGAAAAGTAAGTGATCCATTCCTTTCTTCCCAAACATCTGAGAGGAAATGTACATGGATCTTTCACCTCTCTGTTTCCTCTTCTTTATTAGGTTAAACTGCTTTCACTTGATTTTGCTCTCTTCTGTGTCTGTGCCACCAAAATAGGCTGTGCTCTGCTTCTCTTTTCTCCTCTTCCTCTTTCCTCACTCTCAAGAATGAGGTTAACCACCCACTTTCATTCATTACTTCTTCATCTTACTCCTTCCTCTTTTCTTGAAAAAGGATGTTCATTATCTCTTTCTTTCTTTTGCCTGTCAATATTTTATTCCTCATATTTTACATTCCCTCTCCAGGCACATGCGTGAGATTCAGGCCCTGCACTTCCGCCAGAAGGAGGAAATAGATTGTCTCTTTACCAGGCTGGGAAAGGTAACTCACCTTGGCTATATCAGTGCAGACACTACAGTATATACAACATCACATACTATATACGATACTATAGTATGTAGCAAGCAACTTTTCTTCCTCTGGTCTTGGTTTAGGTTCCTCCAGCTGCAGTGCTCCCTCCAGTTATAGGCTTGACTGGCAGGAGGAGACGACCTACTAAAAGCAAATCCTCCAAATCGTCCAGAACAAGCTCCACGCACAGCAGCAAGAGTCCGTTACAGCCAGGTAGGCTGTTGTTTAAATATTTATATTAAAGAGTTGGTTTACCCAAAGTTAAAAGAAAATATTTCTTACTTCTCATGGTAACTAGCCATGCAGTAGTTGGTTTTATTTGTCCAGGATTTGAGATATCTATCTCTAAGATTTCTGCCTTTCTTGCTCACAGCACTAAATATTGACATTTAAACAAATACAACATCTCATTCAGAAACAATGTCTCAGTCACTGAAGATAACCCACCTTTGCTGTGTACAGCCAGGCAAATATTATTAAATAAATTAAATATATTATGTTTGCATTGGCATTGCATGTATGTTAGTGTGTTGAAGTTAGCATTTAGCTCAAGCACTGCTGTACCTGTAGAAAGATAGCCTCACAGAGCTCCTAGCATGGCTGTAGACTGTCTTTTTTTTAATTAAATGTTTTAATGTTGTGACAACACAAATGAAATTCCATTCACCTCACCAAAACCTGGAGAAATTGAACCAAAAATGACAGCATAGCTACTGTAAATACCACCAGAGGAAGGTGAGAACATTTTTTAATGAGTATTTTTTTGTAAATCAAAAAACTGATCAACTCTGTACCTCTGAATAGCAATGTAACTCACCACCAAAACATTCACCTTAATCTTGAATCCTACACTACAGCCAGAATGGTCAAAAATGTTTACCCTAATGTTACACTGTCTCTGTGTTTATGCATCCATGTGCACATATATGTGTGTGTGTGTGTGTGTTGATCTGCTTGGTTACACGTGCATGTGGGTGTACGCTGGTGCAGGCTCAGAGCTTGAACATTTCTGACTGCTTTCCCCGTCTGTCTCTCTTTGTGTGGTTGTGTGTGTGTGGGGGTGTCTTTAAATGTCTGTGGTGACGGGTGTCTTATCTGTCTGTTATCTTTTATCGTGTGTGTGTGTGTGTGTGTGTGTGTGTGTGTGTGTGTGTGTGTGTGTGTGTGTGTGTGTGTGTGTGTGTGTGTGTGTGTGTCTCTCTCTCTCTTTGGTCTCTGCGGTGTGTCGTCCCTGCCCTGTCCTCTCCTGCCTATGCCTTGTGCTATCTCCAGGCAGCACTTTATCAGCCCAGAGCGTCCCCACCATGTACCCCGGCCAGCTGGCTCTGTTAGCCCCCGGAGGATTAGCTGATTCGGGCAGCAGTACTCTGCTCCAGCCTCTCAAACCCTCTTCCTCCAGCAACAACCTATGCTCGGCCTACACCAGCGAGGCGGCGCTCTCTGTGCCCAGCCTGTGTGCTCCCACCCCAGGTAGGCATGCAGTTGTGAATTCCAGTCTGCAGATGGCCTCATGAGCTTCCCCACAACATAAGAAATACTTTGCATGCATGCAGTTGGTTTGTCTTCTCTCCCTCACAACAAGACTCTTCCACATCTTTTCCTATCTTTCTCTATCTGTGTAAAGCAGTGTGATGGATAACTGAATGTTACATTATTCCTTTGTATTCCTTCACCCGTGTCTCTCTCCTTCCCTCTCATCTCTACCTTTTGTCCTGTCTCTCTCTATTTCCTCTTTTTTCGTCTCTTTGTTGCTCTCCTCATTTTCTCTGCCTTTATCTTCTTCACCTCTCCCTCTCTCTACCTGTCTATTTTCTATACTCTCCTTTTCTGGTTCTTCATCTCTTCTCTCCTCCTCATCCTTTCCTCCTCCCTCTCTTCAGGCTGTGTAAAGTTCAGCTGGGGTTCGGAGCGTTTGGCCTTCAAGCCTGGCGGCAGGAGGACGCGCTTTCTGAGTACGCCCTGCTTGGCTCTTTGTGTGTAACGCTTTATTTCTTTGCTCTTCTCTTTTAACCCGTCGTCCGTACTTTTGTTGTTATTGTTTCACTCCTATATCTGTCAAGTCACGGTCGTCCTGTCTTTCCATGGTTTTCCTTCTTTAAATGGAAGACCCTCTGCTTCTGATATCACCATTGTCCTGTAACCAAAAAAGTCAGCTTTTCAGCCATTGGTAGAAAACATTAATTCATCCAGAGGAGCATGCAGGCTTATACTTTTACACACTTGCGCACCTAAGAGCTTTCTTAATGCTGCAGTTGTGATCTAAGTACTTTGCTCAAAATTACTAGCCAAACTTGTCTGGCTTAAATCAGAGCTTTTAACTAGGTTTTCTTCCTTCTGGCAGTCAGCTGCATATTACTGTTAATTTAACCTTCATGACTTAAAGGAAAAACCCAGCGCTTTTACTGGGAATGTCCAATCAGTACTTATTGTATATGTAGTCCACTGAAGAAATACATTTCCCAGTGTGTGCTATATTGACTGAGAAAGCGAGTGCAATACAAGAGAAGAGAACAAGGACGTTTGTCCATCCTTCAATCAACGAAAGTAGAGCAGATTTTGCAGCTGCAGGTGGCTAGACCCCAAAGACACAGAGAACATTGGGAGGAACAGCCACCTTTTTCACACCATATCCCTCATTCAGATAGATGGAGATAAGCTTGAATATCTTTTGAACTACCTTCCAACAACATATTGTGTATGTTGGAAAATAACATGTTTAGGTACAGAAGATAAAGGGAAAATTGGATATAAGAGCTAGCTGCAGGACACAGAAAGGTAGCACAACCACAAACCTAGTCGTATTTACATCTCAGAGCTTCCCATAGTCATCTTCAATTATTTACTTTTTTAAACACTCTCTCGGTCTTTCTCTCAGTATTCTTTCTTTCTTTCTTTCTTTCTTTGCTTTGACATATAACAAGTAACTGCACATTCAATGCCAACCTTGTGCCCTTTCAGCTGCAGGGAATAACCGCATTGTCAAAAATAAAATAATGGCGTAATTAATAGAAAGGACACAGCAAAGTGTTTACTGTCTAAAGTAACACTTTTAAAAGCTGTCAACAAATTTCACTGCCATTTTCGTCATAACCTGTTAGCTTTCTAGAGGCCTTGTGGAGTGTACCAGCCCAAACACCAACAGTAACTGTGTTCTATGACATAAAACGTCTTTATACCAACCAGTGTCATTAGTGACAGGGGAACTGAGTTTTACTATACTGTGTTTTAAAGTTTATAATCCTTACGATTTTAGTCCTGGTTGATTTGGCGACACCAAGTGTTACTGGTGGTAACAGAAAGTGTGGTTTAAGTACAGTACCAGAATGCTCTTTGAGCTACTACTTTGTCAGAAAGACAACAGAAGACCAACTGGTGTATCTGTTTACAGTGCACTTAAGTTAAAAATTCAATTTTTTTTTAAAGCAGTCTGTCAAAAATGAGTGCAATATAACCATAAATGATTGCGTGAATGCAAGTTAGGTCCCTGGGAAAGTGAAACAGCAGCTGCACATGGATTTTGCCAGAAGCTTCATTGTGCAGTACCTGGCAAATAAGCTTCAAGCCCATGATAACTAGCATTACAGGCATACATACATGGCATCTCTAGTCCTACTAAGTTAGAAATAGATGATACAGTTTTGTTTGTGTGTCAGTCTGAATTTCAAATCCTGACTGCTTTCATGTCTAACCTTTGCCTCTGTGAAAACAAGCGGACTAACAGGGAAAGACAAGTGAAGACCTGATGACTTGAGCTTTCTGCCATACAGTTTTGTTTTTAATAGGATATGTATTATTTGTTTTGATTAAACTTGATTAATTGCAATGACTGATCTTTCGTTTAAGCACAGTTCTGTTTAAATACTGTGCATCAGTCTTTTCTTTATATGTATTTTTTCGTGATTAAGAAAATGTTTTTCTCAAATCATATTATAATCATAATATGCAGCATTGGTTAAATGTTTTGCGCTTGATGAAGAGATGTTTATGAATGCTTCTGAACCCTCTGCAGCTCAAACCCTTTCTCTCCCTTCCTTACTCAATTCCCTCACTCCCTTCTCTCACCACTCTCCCCCTGAACCTGCTCCCCTATCACTGCACAGCCAGGAGGGAAGAGAGACAGACCTGGGTCTTATTGATCATAACTTGTTCTTGTTCGCAAACAGGTAGCATAGGAGAAAAGTGATGGAACATTGGCATTACATTCATTTATTCATTCATTCATGTAAATTACCTTGAAAACAAGACTGAATTGCCATTTTGTTTCACAATTTAAAACGCTGACCAAATCAGAGATGTGTGCAGCGATTCAGAGGTCTGGAAACTATAATTTGATATATATATATTTGAATCCTAATTTGAACCCAGTTCTGGTACGGTCTGGTGAGCTGTAGAGAGGACTCAGAATTATATCAGAACCAGGGGTTGGTTACCCAAAAGTGCCTTCAAGCCACAGCAACACAGGCAAGACTTTGAGGCAGTGTGCAAAGACTCAGTTTGGTTTGCTGTTAAACACAAGGATTGTCTTCAAGAGCTTTGGTTGCAAAGTATTTATATTCCAGTATTAACGGCTCTGTTGCTACTGCAGTAAATGTGCTTAAAGTTGGTGTATGCACTTCCTCAGAAGGTGGCCTACATATCTTGGCTTTTCTAAAGACAAACATCTTTACTCAGATTTGTATAAAGATGGCAGCCTTGTGACTTGACATCTGTGGTCAACCTTTCTCACAGTGCAGAGTACAGAACACACAGACCTCATGTCTTTCATTTATACATTTACAATACGTAAATACATAAATACATAAAATACTTAACACTACATCACAGTGCACTGTGTGACAGGTACTGATTTCAGTGTAACATGTTATTGGGCAACTCAACCCCAAAGTGTTATTTATTGACTGCTTCAAGTTCAAATAATCATACTTGGATGTGTTGTTTGGTTGTCGGGTGTTGTGGGTGTGGGTTTAACTCTGACTCTCTCCCAATCCTTCAATCGTTGTCTTCCGGCTGCACAGGGAAGATGGTGAAAAAAGTCTGCCCCTGCAACCAGCTCTGTAGTAATTATCTCTCTTTTTGGTCTTTCCTCCCTCCATCGATCCCCTCTTGCATCCTTGCACTTGCTCTCCCACGCTTCCTCCTCCTGCTCTCTAATGTCCTTTAGATTTCAACTTTGATCCTCTGCCAGATTTGAGATCAGTTTGATTCAGTTATTTCAGCTGCTGAAACACTGTATTTTCAATTTTGACATTTTGATGACGAAGGATCAAAGAACACCCAGTTTGAGGACTGAAATGTCTGAATTGACCAGCCATCACAGTTTCAAACTGACAGTGCATGCACCTGCGAGCTCTCGCACACGCACGCACCACACACACACAAACACACACACACACACACACACACACACACACACACACACACACACACACACAAACAGCTGTTCGCCACTCTGCCCCCTCCTTTTCCTCTCCTTCCTCGTCATGGCTTGTGGTCTTGACTACATTGCCCAGAACTCCATACTGCTGCAGTCAGTCATGACTCAGCGTCTCCTCATTCTTATTTTCCTCCATTTTATTTAGCATGACATGCCGGTTTCTGTCAGAACAACTGTATGATTAGTTTTTACTGGCTAATCCCTGATCCCCCACAGATCAGTGTAATGTTAATAGTCTGGATTTAAGGTATAGTAAAGAAATGATAGTAAACATTTGTGAGGAAATTATTATGTAATGTTTATGACAATAGCAAATCCTATTGATCCTGATGTTCTCTTTCACTGAATGATATGTTAAAACTGTATATTTGTGAAAATAATACATAAACATATTATCAGGGCTGTGTCTACAATATTGAAGATCCAGATTTTATTGAAGTGGAACATTTAATTCTGAAATAGCAGAGTGTGTAGAAAAGGTATTTTATAATCACCTCTCAGCATATACTGATTTAGTTTCCTCTTGGCTTGGTAGAGAGGCACTAATGTGAAGAAGTGCAGTCTTGGAACATGCTATGATTCTGGTGCTGGTATCATACAATAGTAAATGTTAACTTGAACAGAGGTTAAATGCTTAGACAGCACAGCACTCACATTCAGACACCCTGGCCAGTTTGCAGTGTGTGCTTATTTAGTTCTGCAGTGAATTTGCTCTGATCAGTTTGATGCTCAGCGTTGGCAAAAAAGCAAACTACCAGCTGTTACAGAGCTTGAGTGCCATCTTATGGTCAAACAATAGATTAAAACACGAGATCAGTGCAACACGGGGCAACTGTGATCAACAGCAGGCCTGGTTCAGCATTGCTTCTTTTGTGTTGTCTAATAGGTGAATGCTGCTGAGCATGTCAGCTTTACAGGTTGCCCAGTGTATCACTAACCTAAAGTAATGGGACTGTTGAGAGAACGCAATATTTGATATGATATATTCTGAAACAGGCTCAATTTTTGTCATATAAAGTGCCCATGTTCTGTTTCAAAATGTTGCTCTAGTTTCATAGTTTGCCCCATCTGTCATAATTATTTCCACCATTACAACTTAACAACATAATGACCATGTCGACATGCTGACCTACCCTTAAAGCTCTATCCCGACCAGGCTCTGTCACCATGTAACTCCCTTTTCATGGTCAAGACAGGGAGTGCATTCTCATTCATTCAGATAACATCAATTATCATCTTCTAGTTGGAACAATATCTCACATCCTTTGCTCTTCTCCTCCTCTCTCTCCATCTCCCTCCACAGGGACTAATAGCACCAATGCAGTGAGCGGTTCAGGTGGTTTGGGTCAGAGCCAGGGTGGTTCTCAGTGTCTGCCCCCCAACATATCAGCCCCCCACCAGAGAAAAGGAACTTTCACCGATGACCTCCATAAACTGGTGGACAACTGGGCCAGAGATGCCATGAACCTCTCACAGGTTTACTGCTGTTTTATGATTCTTCTTAATGTAGCAGAAGTTGTTTTGACACAAATAAATGTTCCTTCAGCAATGACTCGCCAGTTCCTGTATTTAGTTTACCGGACAAGAAGGCAGACAGACAAACCACAGCTAAAACCTACTGGCATTTGTTTTTCTAAACTGCTACTAGGTCCTGTATCCATTTGGCACTATATGTGTGGTTACAGTGATCATCTTCATTTATTTTAAGTCAAGCTCTGGGAACATCCAGTAGCAAAATATGCATGGTTTCAGACTGAGTTTAAGAATTGTTAAAAGCACGGCTTCGAACCCTCCCACAGTCACATTTTTTTGTCTTTATTTATTGATCATTGAGGATTAGAAAACAACTGTTTTGTGTGATCCATTTTTGTGTTTAAAAAGTAATGGACAGGTGAGTAAACTTAACTAAATATTCATCTTTTTCAGGGGAAGAAGAGTGCCAAACAGCTGCAGCAGCCCCCAATACAGAGACATAGCTACGAGGTTAGTTTATAAATAAACCATATGACATCATAGCCGAATTAAACTGTTAGGGGGACTAAATGGCAAAAACAATCTTTTGTGCCCCTACCTCTCTAGTTACATCCAACTTCCCATTACGTACAGTGGACACAGCAGACATGATGGCAGCTTCATTGTATGCAAAGAGACCCACAAACCATTCAGTGCTTCTATGCTGTAATACTATCAACTAGCCACTGGTTTATGTAGCTCAATTAGTTTGTTTATTTGATTAAAACTGACAATGTTCCAAAATAAACTAAAATAATAAAAGTTTTAAAACTAGATTCAAACACATGGCCCCTCTACAAGCCAGGTTGAGCTAATAATTTAGTACCTTTCTAATTTGATATTACGTTGTACTGGTGCAAATCATTAAATCGCCAAAACCAAGTGGCCTGCAGTGAACCTGAGACTTTTGGGCCCCCTGAGGGTGTACTTGGCCCGGTTAACAATCCATATAAAAAATGTTTGCGTTAGGGTCTTGAATCAGCCTGAAGGGGTTCAATTTGCAAAAATGACTGCTCTGTCTGCACTGTTCCCATTAGCTCTGTTAGCGATCCCCATTTTCCTCACCCTCTCTCTCTCTTTGTGATCCGCTGATCAGCGGTATGAGCTCCGTGTGAGCACAAATATTGATTTTATTGAAGTAAAAATTAACCGCCAGAGTCTATGATCAGAAGGTTAACCATGGCAGCGGTCTGTTATACTTAACAATGGTCTGGTAAACAGAAATAGCAGACTACAGAATGCCGTGATTGACCAATCAAAATCAAGTATTCAACCAAGCCGTGTAATAAATAATTATTGTTTGAATATGAATGATCTAAGCTTTGCACTTCCAAAACAATCAATTCTTAAGAATATAAAAAAAAATCCCTGGGATGCATGTTTCCAAAATTTACAATTAAAAAATCTTGAATTTGTGCCTTGGTCAGTCCAATAGTTAGTGGACACACGGGTATCTACCAATTGAAATAGAGAACACGAAAGGTCATTAAAAAAATAAATGTGCTTGCATGAACAACTCTTATGTGTTAACATGAATAAACGTTTCCTCATGTTAAATATATCCCTATCCAGGTTATCCAGTCAGCCAGTCTGGGCAGGAAGTACTCGGCTCCCAGCCAGCTGTGTCCCAGCAGCATTGGAGGTTCAGCCCACCTCCTTACCAACTCCACCACTGCTACCTCTCTGGCCGCCCGCAAGGGCTCCCTATGCCACCCACCTGCTTCCTCCACTTCACCTCAACCCCAACCTTCCCAGTTCATCCACTACACCCCCACCGCCGCCTACAGTGCACAATGGTCCGGTCCGGCTCACGGTCTATCAACCCCACACCAGGCTCCAGCACAGCCTGGGCCTCTACTGGTCAGCACCTCCCAGCCCCTGGGCCCCTACCCCACAACGGTTGGTGGACAGGGGCAGATTCCAGGGCAAGAGCCACTCCAGGCTTTCCATCTGACCAACTCTCTCCAGAAGTCGATCAGCAACCCAGGAGGACCTAACCTGAGGACCACGTAGGGCTGGGGGTGAGGGCTGGTCACAGCCCTACTGGACTGAACTGGGCTGGACTGGTGTGGAACAGAGTGTTACAGGCTTGCGTGGGGAGCGAGGAGTTTGAAATGACAGAAGCTGACCTGTTCAAGAGGAGAAAGGAAAAAAGGAAATGAAGAGGAGCAAAAGAAATCAGGAATGCGATGTGGTCACATCTCCAGTTTGTGTGATGCATCTCGCCTCTGCATCCATCTGTGTGTGAGTGAGAAGCTGTCACAGACACGAATGCAGTCACACAATTTCCCTTTCTGCTGTGTTTGACTGTGGGCTTCTGACAGCCAGCCAGATGCTTAAGGATCAAGGAAAAGACTCATGAGTGCAATGTGAAAAGGCCAAAGAGGTTGTGACAGGGTTCCGAATTGGTGTTAGTAACTGTTTGTGTGTAAGGTATTGTTAAGGTATTGGGGTATTGTTTATGTGCACTTATGGCTCGGCCACCATTGTTCCATTTTCATTCTAAATTGAGTGTACACGTCTTTACAAGTCAGGTCACAAAATCACCCTAGTGAGACAGCAGTGGGGAGATATTACATCATTGTAAGGGGAAGGAATGTGGTGGCCAGCTTTAACCAAACCAACTGTTTGTCCACACAGCACCTCTTAATAACTTCTAATAATATAATTGCTTACAATATTTGACAAATTTAGCTCACATACTGAGTTTTAAATAATCTTATGCTCTTTTCCAAATTTAGTACAGAAAAGACATTGTCACTCTATAAAGAGGTAACTGGTGGATACAGAGGGGAGCATGGCTGGCCATCACATTAAGGTTGTCTTTCAACATCAAACGATGCACAAGAGGCTATATTACGCTGAAATCAAGCAGTGGTTGTGTTTCTGCCAGCAAAGCATTCCTTCAATGTGTACTCAAAAGAAAGCTTTGATATCAGGTGAGAGCAGACTGGAGCGATGTTTAGAACAGGATATTAAATTCAGGAAGTGTTTTTCTCAGAATTTGGAAATTGTTCTCAATTTAAAGCACAAAAAAATTAAAAAAATAAAGAACCAATCAAATGCACATTTGAGAATTTGACCGCCTGGAGCTGAGCTGATCTCAAGCCTGGTTTAGAGTAGGTACAGTCCAGCACTTGGTGGGGTTTTAACTCGTCAGCTTGCGAAAGATATCGTGACAGCTACTCTGTTACCTTCTGTGTCTTGTTCCTCCCTTGTTCTGACAAACCATTCAAACAGTTGGAGAGAGATGGAGGAAAGAAAGTGAATAAAGAGGGAGAGCAGAGAGCATTAAATAACCATCAAACACCTCGTCTGTTTCCTGTTCCACTGCTTACTTCAGGAACATACTGGCTGTGCGCACCATAACTAAAGTACTGAATGCACAGGACAGATGCCTCTGCACACCAAGCACCTCTTCAACATCATGACTCCACCTCTTCCTCCATCCCTCTCTGGGCCTCTCTGTTGCCATTTGAAGCAATAACAGCAGAAACCTTTTAGAGAAAAGGAAAAAAAAAAGCCCAAACAAGAGAACTCAGTGTGAAAAAGTGGCCTTGTTATCATAATAATATCAGTCCATCTACAGTTTGTGTCTCTGTTTATTGTTTAGAATGTCAGCCATGATGATTCCATTTTGTTGTTTTATTTTGGTTGTGTTTTGTTGGGTTTGTTTTGCTTGCTGCCCCCAGCTAGCAATCTGACACACACACACACACACACACGATGCTTGATACATTCATATAAATACACACACCTGCATACACACACACAGTCATGCACAGACTCATGTAAATACACACACGTTGTTGGAGGCGTAGCAGCCGTTAAACAGACAGATTCACGGACTAATGCCTCAGTTCTTAGTGTTATTCATCATTAGGTTGGTTTTCAACATTTTTTGTTGAAGTGATTTCAATGTCTATTGTTGTCATAATTATTGTTGTTAATGATTATTATTCTATTTAAAAAGAAACAAAAAAGGTATTCTTTCAATGGACCTGTTATACGTGCACATCTGTGTATGATGTGGAAACACTGTGATTATTGTTTATTATTAGCAAATGTTGTTGGACAACATTAGTTTTAGGGTAAAATATCACAAATTAAACAAAAAGCATACAGAGAACGGTTTGGGGTCGTTTCACTTTCAATTCACTGCTTTCAGCTGATGGATTCTCTTCAAAAAGCAAAAATTGAGAACGCCTCTTTTCAATAATCATCCTCACATCCAGTTACTGAGGACGCAATCCGAAACAAATGCCTTACCGACAACTTATCAACTGCAGTTTCAGTTCCTTTTTTATAACTGATTGAATTGAAAGTCGAAACTGACCTCCAAGCCTGATAGACCGACCGGAGTGAACGGCAGGATAGTTGATATTTAGATAATAAAGTAATGCTAGCTATTTTGTTTTCTTAATACAGTACTTATATATCAGACACTTTAAATAGCCCTCCTCTTCCCTTTCTCCCTGTTTTTGTTAGATGAATGTGAATGTATAAACCAATGGTGTCCATTTTAATGTACTTGAAAGAAAAAGTCTGTCTTTTATTTTTGCTTTATTTCGCTTCCCCTGACATCCTAGAGCCTCCGGTGAACACTGGAGGTACTTTAATAGTGCCTTGCATCCTTCCTGTTGCTTGTTCCATTGGGGGTTGAGGACTTTGGGGAGGGGGGGGGTCACTTTTGAAGTCAGTGGTGATGATTGGACCTGGTGTTAGTGGAGCAGGCATGCAGTAGATGGGTGGAGATGCAGTAATAATGGCTGTTGACTGTGTGTGCTGCAGCTGGTTTGTGGTTAATTCTCTTTGATTTCAACTAATTGAGTTGTTTCCCCAAAAAGCAAGAAAGTTTTCCAACATAGCTCTTTGATAGGAAGAAGAATTGAATTGAAGTCATTTGAAGTCGGTGTTTGTGTGAAGTGAGGCCCATTGCTGTGCTTTACCTCCACGTGAGGCCTGACTGTGTTACACCGCCAACATAATGAAAGATGGAGAGAACATAAGACTTTATCAGTGCCAATTTTTCAGGGTTTTAGATGTAGATATTGGGGGGAAATGGCGCTGGAATATTTGTTCAGTTTTAAGGAGGGAGTTGTTGAAGATTGTATTTGAAGCTTGGATTACTCTGTATTTTAGAGGCACTGGCCCAGGGGCCGCATAAATTCAGCAGAAGAACCAATGAAGTTACTTTCCTTTAATGTTAAAGTATCTCTGGTGTAGTAAAGATTTATGTTTTTACCAAAACATGAATCCAGTTCTTTTCAAATCAACGGACCCAGGCTAAAAGACCTATTTTGGCTTAATGTGTCTAAATCTTAAACTCTTGAGTCTATGATAGCTGGAGAGAAATGTGGCAGGGGCCATAATGGCATACACTGAAAGTCCAGTTGGCTTGTAAAATAGTTTGAGTGGCTTATGATGATGCTGTGGTCTCTGGATTAAAAAGATTCAGATTGGGTGCATCAGATTTGACCATGACCAAACAAGCCAAATACGTTTTAAGGCCATCTTGCTCCTCTAGTGTAACCCATTGTTATCCAATTTTTATCCCACTCGGAAAAATCAAATAACATTCACAAAACCAGCAGAACTATACTGTCTTTTTAACAGATTTGGATAGGCATGCCTCCTCATCTGAGAATTGCTGCTATTGGGCAAAAGAGTCTACAAAAGGTATGAATATTGTCTCATACACTCCTTTTCCCACTGTATGTTTCTGAAGCAGCACCAAACACTATTTGAACACGAGGGCATCCCAGTGCTAGAGGTTGTGCTGGTGGTGGTTAGAATGACTGTAGCACAGTGGTGGTTATGATGATTGGACCGGTAGGGATGATGGTTTAAATGATGGAGTTGATAATAGTGGTTTTAGATTCAAGGCCTTTGACACCCTGTCCTCTTTTATCTTTTCATTTGTTTGTAGATGTAACATGTTGACAATCTTAGACATTCACATAAAACTTCTTTTTTTGTGTGTGTGCTGGGAATGGGTGTTCTGGATTCACATAAAAACATAAAAAGCTTACTTTGTAGAGCTTGTACAAACAAAACACATTGCTTTTGCTTGTTTCTTGGGATAGTTTCCATTTCTCATGAATAATAATGCAACATTTTTACTACTAGGCAAGTTTGGTTGAAGCTGTGAATAATCATTGAGCCACTTTGCTTTAGTTCTGATTATCCTATGATGATGTTATAATAAGTCAAACCTTTAATGATGCCACCAACTCAGTGCCATTTGACTTTTTTATTGTCAGTGGAGTGGAAACATTAGAGGTAAAGAATAAAAAAAAAAAGTAAATTCAGTGTATTTCTACTGCTTTTACTCACTGGAGCTGTTTTGGTTACCAGGTAACAACCTGGATTTTCACTTTGCAATTGCTTGAGCCTCAAATGATTTCCACAGTCGAAGTTTGATCATATTTTGCTGTGTCTCGACTACATAAGTACTATGAAAGGAATGCCTATTGTGCAGCTGCTACAATGTAATATTATTTAAAGTTACAGTATGCTATCAAGCTCTGAGGTTACAGTTGGGTTTGACGGTTACACCCCCTGCTGGAGGATTCTTGAGTTACGTTTTTTTTTTTTTAGGGTTGTGGTGGAGGACTCTGACTGTGAAAGGCTTGAGAGTTATCCAGTGCGAGCACTCTTATTGTGAAGTTTCCTAAAGTTAAAGAGGAAAAGTAGGATTCTTTTTCTAATGACAACACATACAGTGTAGCAAAAACACACAGAATGTTAGATTCAGGTTCTGTTTTTTGAGCTTTTGCCTGTTCAGGACTCACTAACCTTTATGCTTTTTGCTTGACTTTACACACACACACACACACACACACACACACACACACACACACACACATACACATAGAGATTGATTCAGTGCATCTCCTTGCTGTTCTATGTAGCTTGCTCCTGTGGAATGATGTCGAGTCTCAAGCACAGCAACAGTTTCCCTGAAAACATTTTTCTCAATATGTTGATTATGTTTCTGGTTTCTCTGATTTTTCTCTTGTTTTATCAGCAGTTTTGATGTCTCTAGCTGCACCTAACTTAATTCAGTGGTTTCATTTTTCTGTATCATGTTTGACATTGTAAGTGGTTGGATAAAAAAAAAACATGAATGAATGAATAAAAGAAAAAACAAAAACAATACATGTAGGGAGTCATCGGCAGCCTTTAACGGTATATTTTGCACTAAGTATAGAGTGTTCAAGCTTCATATTAAAAAGAAAACTTTGCGCTTTGCGCTACAATACAATGACATTTGTTACTTTATTTGTAAAAACTTAATAAATAAAAGTTGTTTAAATGCATTGCAGTGACTGGACTTTAAATCAGTATAAAGATAGGAATGAAATTACATCATGTCTCTCTGCTGTTAATGTTTTAACTTCAGATACGTTCTCTTTTTAACAGGCCTATGGGTCTCGATGCATTAGATCAGATGGACAGACAGTCAATGCATTTTTGAGATGTGTTTGGAGACTTTAAAGACTTTTCTTTTGAACCATTTAATGGTCTCACATACAGTATAAAGCATAAAAAAGCCAGGTTTAATTATTATGAGCCCCTAACAAATGATTGAAATGTCAAGTTATATAAAATGGAATAATACTAAATTTATCATATTGACAGCAGTTCATAATCAGTTATATTCAGTGGGAATATTCGGTTTTGGTCAAAAATGATTGTCAATACTACCTATATAATTTATTTATATTTCAACAAGGCAATTCAAAGTGCTTTACATCAGTCATAACATGGCATTAAAGTGCTCCTATTATGCTTTTTGGCTTTTTCCTTGTCCTTTATTGTGTTATATATCTTTTTTGTGCGCGTTGTAGGTTTACAAAGTGAAAAAGCCCAAAGTCCACCCCAAAGGGACTTACCATCTTCCAGAGAAAACACTGTTCACAAACTGCTCCAAACAGCTCTATTGTAGTCCAGCCTTTACTTCCATGACGAGCGTGCGTCACTTTGTAACACACGTTATAATGTTCGCCTAACTGCTAGCATGGCACGCCCTCAAGATCTGCAACTGTGTGACTCCCAACAATGATGGTACAAAAGTGCGATGCCTCACTCTGTAGCTAAAACAGAGAGCTCAACACACAGGGTGAAAAGAGGAGCTGTAGCAATGTGCAGTACAACAAATATATGGTGTTTTCTGAAAACTAAACCACATAAACCTATTGTGGTACAACCTCTAAATACAATTATGAACCTGAAAATGAGCATACTATGAGCACTTTAAAAGAAAAAACACAAGGCAATATAAAATTATTTTTATTTTATTACTTTTGTCTGCCTTTTTTTCTAGACCTGATAAAGTATCAGAATAACTAACCTTTGCCCCAAATGTTCAGCACTACCCCATCAAAACAAAATAAGACAGACAAGTTTGTTTTAGCTTCCCTTTTGTTGCAGTACTTTTCTTTTCCACATGGCTGCAGCACTCCTTCCGCCTCCTTTCTGTTATCCAGACCATATTTAACAGCTTCTTGCTTTGGGGCCAATCAGGAACAAACAACTCGTTGTGAGGTGTGAATCTGTGCTTATTATCTGTCACCGTGGATACAATGAAAATACCATGTTCAGTCCAGAGAAAAATAGGCCTAAGGAAGGAAGGGAGGAAGGAAAATGAGACTTACCGGTACATTGTAACAATAAATCTTCCATCATGCAGTTTTCCTGCAGTGATATGAATAGTGTACTGTAAAAAGTTGCACACTGGGATTGGGATTGAGCCTTGTCGAACTTGGCAGAATGCTCCTGAATATAAATGTATTTGTTTGGATTTTGTTTTTACTTTTACTCATCCTGGCAATTAAACAAATAGCTGAAAGACATTTAGGACTTACATGACATGTAATAAGCTTGATTAGCCTGAATATAAAACACAATATTTTAATAAAAAATTTTAAAAGAAATTGCAGTGTAGGGCTTGGATTTCAGTGCAGTGTTTACAGGTGAACTCACACAAGATGTAGAGGTAAGCTCTAGTTTAGTTTACAGTAATTGCTGTTCTGGTCATGCTTTTTTAATGCTTATAAATGTTTCCCTGTTCTATTAGATTCATCAAAGTTTAGTGAGGATGGAGATAAAATGTGAAAACCATCATTGTGAAGCCACCCCACAACTTCACACATACATAAACAGTTACACCATAAGCAGCAAGGTCTCTCGTTCCCCTTTCAACACAGATTGCCCACATATATTTGGCTTCTTTAAGCTTGTGTGTGTACGCCAAGTGCAAGAGGCAGCCACAGAGTGAGAAAAAAATATCAACCACATGCTGTTACATTCTCACTGTGACTATAACCGATGATAGCATGATGCTTTTCTGATTCATGTTTGGTTACTCCTTTTTTTTTTTTTTTTTGCTTCCTAATCTTCCAGGAAACATGTAGGGTCCTGAGTGGCTAGTGAATTTTGGAAGTTACCCTTCAATGTGGCCTGGGGACAAAAATGGCCCTGCTTACACCAGAAGGTGAATACGCACACACACACACACACACACAAACACACTGAAATTATACATAAACAGTCCACTTGCACAACAAAATTAGACATAAATACACAAAGTGACCCTTTTCAGTTCAGTTCTCTTCACAAGACGGATTCACCTACATGAATGTGTGAATAAAAAAAGTTACTGAGCAAATTTAGTATTTTTTTAAACGTTAACAAGGAGAGCAGCTATTAATCAAGAAGATGTGAATTAAGCTAGAAAATCATCTTAAATAGGATTTTTTTTGTCTGTGTGTACTGTACGTGTCTCATTCATTTATTGATCCTGTTGTCGTGACCAATTAGTACATCAGAGTGGCCTTTATTTCTACTGCTGCATTATATGAAAGCACACTGAGAGAAAGAGAGAGGGAGGGAGGGAGGGAGGGAGGGGAGAGAAATGGTGGTGAGGGAGAAAGATAGGGGGGCATGTGTGTGGGAGAAATGCACAGACTGCAGACAGACAGGAAAGTCAGTTCCATGCTTAAGTTTATATAAATGTTACAAGAATAAGCTGTAGAAACCATTTTCCTGTATGAATCTATATATATATATATATATATATATATATATATATATATAGAATACTTCTTATAGAAATGACAGAAAATGTAAATCTTTTGTTAGGATCTTTTGTGTTGATTT
This sequence comes from Perca flavescens, assembly GCF_004354835.1. Lineage (NCBI taxonomy): Eukaryota > Metazoa > Chordata > Actinopteri > Perciformes > Percidae > Perca > Perca flavescens. Next base: position 12,836,910 of record NC_041353.1, on the reverse strand, counting down.
CATGTTTTGTGCTTCTTTGTAAGTGACTCCACAAAGACACTTAACCTGACCTCACCTATTCAAGTTGCCATGTGTAGTATTTTAGCATCAGTAAGTCATGTAACCTCAAGAGCATGTTTATAATTACCATAAAGACATACGAGCATGGCTGAGGAGATTGGTATTGGTAAATCGTCAAGATATTTCAGTCTGGACTGAGTTAACTGACACATTTCCATCCATAGAGCCTCACCACTAGTGTGGCTAATAATATAACATAATAAGATTTTAAGCATGACATTCTTGTGAATCTAAAAAGAAAAAAAACCCTGACACTATGACATGCAAGCATTGAAAAAAAGAAAACATGACTTTTCTGCATCACTGGTGAACCACAGGGACCACAGATATCAAGTCAGCGTCATTACTTTTTAAACACGGTGCAACCAGGTCAAATTTTGGAAATGCTTCTGGTTTCTTTTACAGCACGAAACAGGACGTGGTCACTGTTCTCCGTCTTTAACCAAACTTAAAAGTTTTAAGACTTTCTCACAATGTCAGATGAAGGAGCAAATAAAAGGCAGTGCATTAAATGACCTCGTCTTCAGTAAAGCAAACAGTAGGACAAACACATACTGAGAAATCTAAGCTATGGAATAACAAACTGTGGGGTTCCATTTGTGACAAAATGAAGTCGACATGCTCACTGTCTATGTCTATATGTCTATGTATATGCTTACTGTTTATGTTTATGTCTGTCTGTCTGTCTGTCTGTCTGTCTGTCTGTCTATTGTTCACATGACTTAACATTTGTCTGTCAACTCAACTTACTCCTGTCGTCTGTTGCCCTCCTTGTCATTTGACTGTGTTGTCTTGCTGTGTCGATGCTGACTGTGTCATGACTATGTGTTGTTTCACTCTGTTGTTTGCTGATATTCTGATTGCTCTTATTAATGTGGCGAGGTGTTTGAAAATAATCTGCAATAATTGCTTTAGATGGGATAATACTGGCAGGCCCTGTTGCCACTGTGGCAGGGCCACTGTGTGTGGAACGTTCCCCTTGTTTAGCAGGGAAATCTGCTCATCTTGATAACAGTAAGTCGACACATTAGGACGACAAACGACCGAGTGAAACAACGCGTAGCAACGACACATAGCATTATTATAACATGTTAACATTCACTACATTAGTGTCATGTGACTAAACTGTATGTTATAGCAGTGGAGGGACTAACCACTGATTTTTCATATATATACTTGTGTGTGTGTGTGTGTGTGTGTGGGGGGTTAGTTTCAGATATTGGTTGTGGTTAGTAATGTACTTGTTATGGTTAAGATTAGCAGAGAACAAATGTCAATGAGGGCCCTAAAAAAAAAAGAGTTCTCTCCGTAGGTATATGCAGTATGTGTGTATATTTCCATTATGCATGTATAAGTATACACACTAAACAGTGTTTACTAAACAGCCTTGCATTTTTTTTCTTGTCCCAGCCAACACACCTTTGGGATTTAGAATCAAATGTCTGTATAGTTGTGGCTTTAAAGTGATCGTCTGATAGCAAAAATCCAATATCCAGCTAAGAATGAATCAGTGGCCTCTATACAATATATTCCACAAAAATCATCGGGATCGTATATGATTTTCATATCTTTTAACATAAAAAAGTCCCACACATGATGATATTAACTTTTGACATTAAGACGAGTTTTGTTCTTCAACATAGATGCGTCATCCCCTCTTTTTTCTTTTTCTCATTTATTTACTCATTAATATATTCTTTGCTTTCCCACTACCTTCAGCTACCCTTGAATGAAGCATGTAACCTTTAACTGCAGCTGGACTGTGACCAGTGGGGCCCACGATGCTACTGGAGTGGAACACTTGTGTTGACTTTTGATCCCGGTAAATAAAGGTCAGTGCTGACTTTGCTCAGTGGTTTCTCTGCAGCACTGGTGGTGATTTAAGGAACAACTTTATTTTCTCTTTTTCTAAATGACTCTGAGATGGTGAATTGAGTTAAAGTCATTACCTGTTGTGCTGCTATAATCACAAAGGAGGAGATAAAAAGATTTTTACTGTAAAACAATATATTAATTGGTTAAATTAATAAATAATTGGTTAAAATGGTGTAAGATCATTTTAATTCGGCTCTAACATTGACACAAGACACATCCCTCCCTGTGTTTCAACAAATCACAGAAAAGAAAAAATAATTAGCTGAATGTTAATTTTAAGGGAAAATATATCCCTCCCCTATGCAATATGATGTTGCAACCTTGCCATGTTTAGTGTAATCTTGTACTGTAGCTGTGTAAGTGGAGGCTGCAGCTTTGCGCTGGCCGATGTGGGCTCCTGAGCGGAGCCATTACAGGTTCCTGCTGCTGTTTTCTTTTTGACATGAGAGCAGCCTTTCTCCCCTCGTCTGTTTACACAGCCCAGATTAACATGGCACCAAGTATTAAAACCATGAGGTCAAAGTGTTTGTGCATTTGTCTGCATACATGTGTATTTCATTACGTTACATTTTTGGTAAAAGTGTGTGTCCACCCAAGTGCTTTTCCTGTCCACAGGTGGTCTTGAGCGTGTGTGTTTGTTTGTGCCAGCCTAATGTGAGTTTGTGTGTGTTTTAATAGACTGGAGAAGATGGAGTGTAGCTGAACACAATCAGTGGCACACTAACAGGCACTTTGCCCTTGAGCAAGGCACTGCACCTCTACCTGCTGTCACAAAATGTAAGTCACAGCATCAGGTACTTGAATGTCTTCAATATAAATTCAATTTCATATAGAGAAGTGAGAAAATCCAAAATTTTCAGTGTGCCAAAACAAAGTATGGAATTAGACAGAATTTCACTTGCCAAACATTGTAAAACTACAGAAATGCAGTTTTCTGCTATTTTATTTTAACTATTTTACAATTCTTTATCCATTTGCCATGGCAACAGTAACCAGGAAAGGTAAGCTCTCACCATGAGAAATAAACTGAAACTAAAGTTTTTAGAGAGTGAGAGGTGTATGTGTGCTTGTGTGTTTGTGTGTGTCGGAGAGGAAATGAATGAAAAGAAAAACCAGGGAGACTGAACGCAATTTATCCTGATATAAGCTTACAGGTTTCACACAAGATTTTAATCTGAGTGAACTCAAACCCCCATATTGATTATATAATGATATTACACTGAAAAAGCTTTTGTTTTAAGGAAATAAATGGCATGCATCGCATATTATCATGTACACTCTTCACAGTGTGCTTTGTGGTTTTTGAACCTGCAGCTTCTTCATTTAATCAACTTCAAAGTGTGCTGTAAAAGTGAAAATTGGCAGCCATAAACATGATGCTGCCAATCTACTGCAGAAATAAATGAGCACCCGAATTTAAACAGTCTTTTTCAGTTTTGGTGCTAACCTTTAACTTTGTGCTGCTCCAATTGTAGCTAGTAATGGACTGTATCCAAAGAGGACAATCCCCACAATTAGGCTAATGAAATTAGCAAACTATCATTAAAGAAACTACAGATTCATATGGACATCCAAAATGATGTAGTGTATTGTAACAGAGGGAATGCAGGTTCATTGGCTATCTCCTGATAGCAAGATACACACTTGCATACACGGGTACACATTATCCAAACACATTCTCTGCAAGTCACAAGCGTGAGAGAATGTCCCTAAAATAACATTCACTAACTGCAAGAAAAACTCACATCACTCATTTACTGCCCTCTTTTTACTTCCACTCATTAATATATTCTTTGCTTTCCCACTACCTTCAGCTAACCTTGAATGAAGCGTGTAACCTGTAACTGCACCTGGACTGCAACCACTGTGACCAGTGTGGCCCAGGATGGTACTGGAGTGGAACACTTATGTTGACTTGTGATCCGGGTACGGTAAATAAAGGTCAGTGCTGACTTTGCTCACTGGTTCCTCAGCAGAACTGGTGGTGATTTAAGGAACAACTTTGTTATTTTCTATTTTTCTAAATTACTCTGAGATGGTGACTCAGATTTTTGGTGTTCAAATGTGCTTGATCAAACACGCACACACACACACACACACACACACACACACACACACACACACACACACACACACACACACACACACACACACACACACACACACACACACACACATATATACACACACGCACACATCATCTAGATGTCTAGAAACTCGTGTCGTGTGCCAGTCTGTATTAAGTATGTGATTTCAGATTTTGTGAGCATGTCTACAGCATCTATACACGCCAAAATACAGTGTGCATGATGACATT
>NC_041353.1:12740158-12827658 GCF_004354835.1 Perca flavescens | reverse complement strand
TGTGTGTGTGTGTGTGTGTGTGTGTGTGTGTGTGTGTGTGTGTGTGTGTGTGTGTGTGTGTGTGCGCGCGTGCGTGCGTGCGTGCGTGCGTGCGTGCCTAGGGCTCCTGTTTCTCGCACTGACCTATTTATGTGGAGTTGAACTACAATCCAGGTTGACAGAGAGAACTAAAACACACACACACACACACACACACACACACACACACACACACACACACACCTTCTCTTCCTTCCCTGCATGCCATATTTTTTTTAGTGCTTATGATTTTCCATTCTCTTTTTGTCTCTTTTCCACTTTATACCTTTCATTTTAGCCCCTTCTTTTTCTCTTTCTTCTGATTTTTGTGTCCTAAAACTGCAGCTTGACTGTCATTTAAATTCAATTATTTTTAATTTCAAATATGTGAACAATGTTTGTTGGGCATGGATCAATGTGATGAATAAAGATATATTGTACAATGATCAGTTGGGTCCACATGTGATAATAGCTTGAATACGACTTCTATCTGTCCTGGGCCCTACGCAGACAGAAAAATAGGTGGAGGAGGAAGTGAAATGTGTCACCTTTAAATCTTTCCCCACCCTCTTGGCAGCTTTTGAACCTCAAAGGGTTTCTTTGTTCGCCTGGCACAAAAGCTTACAGGGTCACACGGTCACCGACTGGCACAGACTGGCAAAGGGAGAAAGAGAGAAGAGGATAGAGAAGAACCCGTTAAGGTAGAAGAAGAAGGGAGAAGTGAAAGGGAGAGAAATATAACAAAAGAGAAAAATAACAAAAAAGGGCATGTGAAAGAGTGAGAGAGACCAATGAGGAAAAAGACACTTTTTCTCCTCCACCATCTTCATCCTTTCTTTCATCTACTTCTCATTCTGTTCAGTGGGACACACACTTATGGAGTGGGGATATGTGGTACCTTTTCAGTTACTGGAGTAAGTACATACACATACGTGTGTGTGTGTGCGTGCGTGCGCACGTGTGTAGTTGGGTTTAGTTGTTTGAATGAATGTGAAAGTCTTTTTCATTCGTTGGACAGTGGAGACAATGCAGCATATGTAGTATATGTAGAACTGGAGTTTGCCATGTGTGTATACTTGCATGCATATATACAGTACATGCATAATACAAATATACATACACACATATGCTGCACATACCTGTAGGAGAAAACCTTTTTTCATTAACTGTACCTGACCTATTTAGCAGTTTTACACTAGTTTCATTTTCTGTCTCCTGAGTTTCAGCTTTCAAATCACATTTTTGTATTTTTGTTCCTCTTCTTTTGTACTTTTTAGGGCAGCCATTTGAAGAAGTGAGCACACGCCAAAATGTCCTCACTTTCCCCTTTGCAAATACTTTTTTGTCCTCACTGTCAAAGTCTAAATCTCAACAGTCACATACGAGTGTGCGCACACACACACACACACACACACACACACACACACACACTCTTAGCTGTCCATCGTGTTCGATGATGACGCTTGCTCCAGGGGTGGGGGTGGGGGGTGTTCAGCGACATTGTGTTCGCTGGTGCCACTTCTCGTGGGCGTAGAGTCCGATCCTTGAGCCGCACACTCGTCCGCAGATGGAGCAGGGGAAACCAGATGCCAGGGGGGCACCAGCCGCCCGCTGGTGTCTCTGGATGCGCCTCTCGGTTAGGGGGTCTTGGCTGATTTGGTGTATCTGAGAGACTACTTTAGCACAGGTAACCTGCCAGGCTGATCTATCAAGTGCCGGAGATTCAAGCTGCGTGAGAGGGATGTTCGCTCGCTTTAGGAGGTCCCTGGTGTAGTCCGTAAAACGCCGCTTTTGCCCTCCGGTGGAGCGTTTAGCGCCCATTAGTTGACTGTAGAGGACTTGACGGGGCAGGCGGTGTTCAGGCATGCGTATGGTGTGCCCTATCCAGCGCAGATGTTTTTTGGCCACCGCTGCTTCCATACAAATTGAGTCTGTGTTGCTGAGAATGTCTGTAGGGGGGATTCGATCTTCCCAGAACAAGCTGAGGATCTTCTGTAGGCAGCGGATATGGAAGGCCTCTAGGTTGGTAATGTGCTGGCGGTATGGGGTCCAAGACTCTGCCCCATAAAGCAGAGTGGAGAGACATACCGCGTTGTAAACAGCCACTTTGGTGCTGATCTTCAGGTTACGGTTTTTAAAAACCCTGCTGCGTAGGCGGCCGAAAGATGATGAGGCTTTATTTATCCGGGTGTGTACTTCTGTGTCAAGGGAGCAACATGAGGACAAAGTGGAGCCGAGGTAAGTAAAGTGGTCCACTGTTTTAAGTGGAACACCATTTATGTGAAAACTGGGGGGGGGGGGCGGGGGTAGTGAGATGGGACATGACCTCGGTTTTTTGAGTGTTTACCTGTAGGCCAAAGGATTGGTACAGACTGGATATTGTGTTAAGAGCGTGCTGCATAGAGTCCGGGCTGTGAGCTAGGACGGCACAGTCATCAGCATACTGAAGCTCACAGATTTGGCGGGTCTTTGTCTTTGTGTGGGCCTGGAGCCGACGGATGTTGAAAAGACTTCCGTCAAGTCGGTATTCCACGTGGACGCCGTCGTCATGTCCCATGACACGGTGGAAGAGGCAGGTGATGGCAGAGAGGAGGATGTTAAAGAGCACCGGAGCCAATACACAACTTTTTTTACTTTGAAAAACTCTGACTGGAGTTCTCCCGTGAGCACTCTGGCTTGCATCCCGTCATGGAACTGCTGTAGGATGTGGAGAAACTTAGGTGGTACCCCAAGTTTGGAGAGGAGTTTCCAGAGCAGTTCACGGTTGATAGTCGAAAGTTTTGCTGAGGTCGATGAAGGCTACGTAGAGGTCTTTGTGATGTTGTCGGCTCTTCTCCTGCAACTGCCTCAAGACAAAAACCATGTCTGTTGTGGATCTGGTCTTCTGGAAGCCACACTGTGTTTCCGGAAGCACAGCTTCCGAGATGTGCTCAACCAGTCTGCTAAGCATGATCTTGGCCAGTACTTTCCCTGCGACGGAGAGGAGAGATATCCCACGGCTGTGTGGGGTCTCCTTTCTGTTTGTAAATGACCACGATGTTTGCGTCCTTCCAGTCCTGTGGGAGGGTCCCATGTTCCCAGAAGTTTTGGATCAGGAGGTGCAGGCGACGTGTAAGGGTGTATCCTCCATGTTTGAAAACCTCTGCAGGGATTCCATCGGGTTCAGCGCTTTTGTTGTTCTTCATCCCGGCAATAGCTTGCCGGAGTTCTGAATAAAGTTGACACACACACACACACACACACACACACCAACTCTCTCTATATGCCCTCATCTTTTTGTCTTACTTTTTCCTCTTTTCTCCCTCCGGTTTTCTCCTCTCTCCGTTTCCAATGCCAATGTTCCTCCTTCAGGTTGCCTGAACCTGCTCTTCTCTCGATCCCTCTCCTTGTACCCACTTGTCTCTCGACTGTATGTTTCCAAAGCAGTATAGTGCATAAGCTTGTGTAAATACTTACAGATGGCTAATAAAATAAAATCACCCATCAATGAAAGCTAATGTTGTCAGCCATTAAAATCAGGAAAAATGAAAGATTTTTTGTGCTCAGCAGTGGTACCTCACACATTTTCTCTTTGGATTTTCTGCTGATTTTGAGTTTTTACAAGTGTCATTTTGTATTTTATCTGATTAGTATGGTGACTTGATTGTCGACATCCAGTAGCCTAGACAGATTTGAATAGATTTGGAAATCCACTGTACTTACTGCTCACTAACAAAACATTCAGCTTTTGAGGAATTGAAAACATTATTGTCTTTGTATGACTTTAATGCTTTATGTACTTTAACTGGGTTCCACTAGCGTATGTGGGAAGTAGGGCTGCAACTAATGATCATTTTCATGTTCGATTAATCTGTCAATTATTTTCTAGATTAATCAATTAGTTGTTTGGTTTGTACAATGTCAGAAAATTGTTAAAAATGTTGATCACTGTTTCCCAAAGCCCAAGATGACATCCTTACATGTCTTATTTTGTCCACAACTCAAAGATATTCACTTTACTGTCACAGAAGTGAAGAAACTAGAAAATATTCACATTTAAGAAGCTGGAATCAGAGAATTGAATAGTTGACAACTTATCGATTATTCAGTTAATCTTTGCAGCTCTATTGAAAAGTGGACTTGGCTCCACCAGTATCATACAGTACCATAATGGACTGCAGTTCCTGCTTATAATTATCTCTCTCCTTCTGTCTTTTGGATTTTTAAGAAGTCTCCACAGCAAGCTGAAGTTGGGCAGCAACTCGTCCTCCAGTCTGACCGACCTCTCGCAGGCAAAGTCCCAAGGAGGAGGAGGAGGGGATAAGGGAGGAACAACTGGAGGACTGGCTGAGGAGTGCAGCAGGGACAGAGGGACCCAGCAGAGGAGGGCTGGGACCAACGCCACCTGGAACAGGTTAGTGTGTCTAAAGTTTGAGCCATGTTGGTTTACTTGTCATATTTGAATGAATGTGAATATATGTATTTTTTGCACTCAAGCTGCCACGCCTGTAAGTTTACACACACGGACATGTATTTGTGTGTGCCTTTTTTCACCTTTTTAAAAAAAAATGTTTATTACACACGAACACACATGCATTGCTCATAAGCATCAACTCTTTCTGTCTCTCTTCCCTAAGGGGCCATCATCTGTCTCTTTTTATCTCCATCCACCTCTCACTCCTCTTTTCATCTCATTCTGATTCTGCCTCATAGAGCCTTTTCTTCTTTGGTTCCCCCTCTCTCTCTTTTCTCTGGTTATTTTTATGGTGTTTCAGCTTTGTTTGACACTAGATAGCAGAGAGTGGAAAACAGGAGAGCTTGCCGGAGGGTTGAAGGGGGAGTTCTGCATGAACAGCATGAGCTGGACTGGAACCTACAGTGAAACAAGTTCATGCCACCTCCTGACTGTTTTTTTTTTCTCCTTAGGGGCTCTGTAAATCTAAAATGTATCTCAATGGAAATCATAAAACTATTTTCCTTTTTGTGTGATGCAGCAACTAGTCATGCAATGATCATGCATATTGTTGATTAATTGAATATTATTCTATTGTTCTACAAGTCAGTCTTTGTGAATATGTGTCCACTAAATGCTTCTGTGTGTGTTTCTTCTCAGCATCCACAACGCAGTGATATCAGTTTTCCAGAGGAAGGATCTGGGGGAAAATGAACTCTACGCTTTGAATGAAGGTGTCAGGTTAGCTTTCTGTCTCTTTGTGTTTTATTTTTCCGTTTTTCTGATTTTCTCGCTGACTTTCACACAAGCACGGCTAATGTTGAGCTTGAGCTGGTTGTATTTTAGGAAGAAATTTGACAAAATTATAGTGTTTTACTCTGTAATTTCCCACACACAATGGCAGCTTCAGCATGCTAAATTTAGTCTTTACTGACACAATAACACATGGCTAGTAACAGATTTTTGTTGTTGCATCACTCTCTGCTGCTCTTTTTTTTCTCCTGCAGTTCTCGGCTGCCTACTGTCCACTGAATCAGAAACACCTTCAAGTTAAATGACAGGTCGAGGGTACGGAGGGGTCACTGCTGTGGGTTTAATTACAGTATGGCTGAGGGCAGTTGAGACAGGGCTGTCAAAACTGACTCCAGTCATGTACAGTAAATATTACACTGCACACATACATAAATAGTGTACCCTAGCACTTACTCGAGCTGTTGTATCGATGTAATTAAACAGTGTGAACATTACATTGTAGAAACACATCAGTAGTCGCGACAAAGATAAGATAAAGATTAAAGGTCACATTTTCTCTTCCTTCAATAACTAATCTCTACCCATGTTAACAGTTGAAATGTAAAATCCTGTTGTTGAAATGTCCAGATGTTGCCATAACCTTTTGTTTTCAGTGTGAACATCTTTTCTCATTTCCTGAGTCTGCTGCTGTTTAAACACTGTAGCTTTCCAGTGAACAAGAACTAATTAGTTTTGGTTCATGTTTAGGAGGGATTACTGATGGTGTGTCCACATACAGTATATATGCACTCATATTTTTTTTGCAGGCAGCTGCTGAAGACGGAGCTGGGCTCCTTCTTCACTGAGTACCTTCAGAACCAGCTGCTCACTAAAGGCATGGTGATACTGAGAAACAAGATCCGCTTCTATGAGGGTAAGCACACACACACACAAACACACACACACTCCCCCCCCCCCCCACACACACACACACACTCTGACTATAATAGATTGTCAGCGCTGTCGTCACAGCAACCAGACAGGAAGTGATGCTTTACGTGAATTACACAACATCCAGTCAATGTGAGAAATTAAGACACACCACTGTGCTGAAATACAGTGACTGATATACCCATTGTTCTGCCTCTCTGGTGTGTGTGTGTGTGTGTGTGTGTGTGTGTGTGTGTGTGTGTGTGTGTGTGTGTGTGTGTGTGTGTGTGTGTGTGTGTGTGTGTGTGTGTGTGTGTGTGTGTGTGTGTGTGTGTGTGTGTGTGTGTGTGTGTGTGTGTGTGTGTGTGTGTGTGTGTGTGTGTGTGTGAAGCTTCAAGAATATCTAGTCATTCTCAGGGCTAGAAAGCTAGAAAGCAAGAATTTTTTACTTTACAACAACATTTCAGACATGTACGATTTGTATGGAAATAAGAACACCAACAACCTCTGCAATGAGAACAAACCACACAAAGTTCTCAGATAACATGATGCCGAGATTTTCCAAATTATCTTTTGATTTTCCCATTATCTTTTGTTGACTGAGTGTGGCAGACAGTTTAGTTGTTGTCATTTCTTGATTGGTTGTTTGTCTTCATGCTTGTGTGTTATAGGTCAGAAGTTGCTGGACTCCCTGGCTGACACATGGGACTTCTTCTTCTGTGATGTTCTGTCCATGCTGCAGGCCATCTTCTATCCTGTACAGGTACACACACACACAGCCATACACACACTCACATGCTTATATTCCCCTTACAAAACTGTGTGTGTGTGTGTGTGTGTGTGTCCTCAGGGCAAGGAGCCATCAGTGCGTCAGTTAGCTCTCCTCCACTTCAGGAACATCATCACCCTCAACCTGAAACTGGACGAGGCTCTGTCTCGACCTCGAGCCAGAGTTCCCCCTTCTATCATACAGATGCTGCTAATTCTACAGGTACACACAAACACTCTTTATCTTTTCCTTTCCTTTTTACCCACTTTGTATTAAAATCTCTCACGCTATCTCCACACACACCATTAAACACATGGCTTGCACAGACACAACTGTTGTAGGGTTAGGGAAGAGAGTAAGTGACAACAGATGGAGGATCAGAGGGTACAGAGATCTGTTGACTTTTTTTCTTGCAAAGTGATCTCACAGGAAGTAATCTCAGTGTGAACACAGAGCACAGTCGTCTTCCCATGACCACTCAGTACCCTACGCACCCTGCCTGTGTCTGTGTCAATGTTTGTCTGTGCGAATTATTCATGTGTACGCTGTCCTTTAAGACCCTTATGTCCTCACAAAAAGAGAAAAAAAACAGCCAAGTCAATTATGATGACAGTGTTTCAGAACTTATTAGCAAAAACTTGTTGAAGCAAAGGATCAAAGGAATATGTGAAACTTTCGTCTTATCTGCTAAGTGATGAGAGCACAGACATTGATGTGTCCCCTGTGGATAATTGGCTTCAGTTCATAAACATTTCAAAATAAACTACAGAGAGTAACAGTAGGCAACTGAAAGTAAGAAGCCTGACCTTTAGAGTTTTAAGTTTAAACGTTTAAAAAAATTTTATTTATTTGGCTGAACTAGGTTTATTTGATTTAGTTATTCATCCATTGTGCAGCTATTTGTTGTTATTTATCCATTACCTTCCCTTCCCGTGGAACAGGAAGAGAGTTGTTTACTTGTCATTTAACAGCGGTGTTACTGTACTCTTAATGCAGACAACACTTACTGGATTTTCAAATTAAGATGCTGCTCATTTCACAAGATTCACACCAGGTTTTTTTTGTCTTCTGCAGATTGTTGATAAAATCCATATTTTACTATTGAAGGATGCATTGATAATTTTGCTTCTTCTCCTGAGGGGATCAGGACTCCCATGACGGGTTGCAAGACGATTAAAGAAACGATAGAAAGAAACAAAATTCTGCTACACAATATTATGTTTTTCAATATTAAGTATGTTCTTTTTTAGTCCTTTCTCTAATCTTTATTTTTTTTATTGTATATAATATTTACACTACTATTCACAATTATGCTGGTTTAGTTTACGCAAAAACAGCCATAGAGTAATAGTAATTGCTGTGAATTTAGACATGTAAATTTCTCCAATCAAAGTTAGCCATTTATTGATGTAAGAAGTGGGTCAGGGAATGAATGCAAGTGGATTAAGTGTATTCTCAAGTGTGTCTGGGAGTTTGAACTGTGCATCTGTTCCTGCGTGGGTTACTTTCAACATCGTTGCAGTGACTCATTGACCCAAATCGGCTGCTTCTAACAGAGGGCGGGCAAGGCAGCAGGGCAGGAAGGTATAGAGGGTAAAAAAGACTCAAGAATAGAAAACAGGATATATTTATTTCCCTGTTTTAAAATCTTTTTTTTTTGCCCTCAACGAATCAACAGGTAGAGCTGAAGATATAAAAGCAGACAGGAAAGCAGAGCATCTAAGACAAGAGGTTGAGCGTAAGGGAGATAAAATTCAGCACTGAATGTTTGCTGTTTTTTGTGAATACTTCTTTCATCTGTTAGTAATTTCTCTTCTATTCTGTGGCGCCAATTCGCTGACGTCTGGTCTATTTATGTGGCTTTTTTTCTGTGCTGTGGTTTTGATGCATATGCTCAATAATTCAGAGTACTGAAACTCGATTGATCTCTCCTTTTGTCATTTGAAGACTTTGGATTAAAGTCTGGGCTCACACCTCTCAGCGTGAAACAAAAAATAGGTCTTAAGTTTATCAAAATTGTAGAGGCGAAACAAAAAGCCTGAACCTTTCAAACAGAAAAGTTTGTTATTCTTCATGGCTCTGAGTTCATAAAACAGCACCATATTGATTCCTATTGATTATGAAGGTAATTTGTTTGCCACGGATCTACTTAAAAACACATCAAGTGCACAGTGGGATTGAGCCTCGCAGCAAAGCTGTAATGCCTGTGTCTCCTGGCGACAGTGGAGATACAAGCACTTGGGCCGCATGAAACAAGAAGACCCATCTGCTATAAACAGGGCAATGAGGGCTCCACATATGCAGAGTGGATGCATGGTGAAGTTGGATGCGTGCAAAGTTGCAAGCAAACACCCCCTTTATTCCTATTAAGGAAATGCTGATGCAGCTTTTCTTACTCATGTTCCCAGTTTGTAGAGTTGTGTGTTGACCTAAAACCGAGACCCATACCTGGCCCGCACTCCTTTTAAAGCTACTCTAATCAATATTTTTTATATCAACAATGAATCAAATTACAATGTAATGTGAAAGTAGTCCCTCGTAGTATGAATCCACAAAGAATTATCTTTGCAGTGGGTTACATTATTAAATTTGACATCCATTGGTCACTAACCCTAACCCTATCCTCACAGAAATTCTGCCTATATTTGTTTTGTCTGTCTCTCTCTATCTAAAGTAAGCAATGTTGATGATGTTGTTCTTATCTGGGTACGTTTATACATGTTTATACAAGTCTAAGATTTGGATCCAATTCACTCAACGCTCTCAGCTTATTTATTCATGTTGTCTTCCAGCCGGGTCCTATCGCCCACTGTCACCCCATTACTGTATGTTTAAACAATATTAAAAGTCAGCTACCTTCTCAGAGATCTTTGATTCTACTCACAGTAACTGGCAGAGTGTTTGATAAAATCATTGAAAGCAATTTAAACTTTCTTTCTCTTTCCCCTGGTATTTTCTTCATAGCTTTTAAAGTTTCCATTACCACTGGCCAACAAGCAGCAATTACTGGCTAACACACATACTGGCTGACTAGTGTTTGTGTGTGTTTGTGTGTGTCTGATGCAGGGAGTCCATGAATCTAAAGGTGTAACTGACGACTACCTTCGTCTGGAGTCTCTTATCCAGAAGGTGGTCTCTCCCTACCTCGGGACTCATGGGTTATATTCCAGAGATGGATCTTCCAATTCGAACTGCTCTTCCTGCCTATTAGGTGTTTGAGTGTATATGTGTGTACAGATGATGTACAGTGGATGTTTTTATTAAAGGTCCCATGATATGGTGTTCTTTGGATGCTTTTATATAGGCCTTAGTGGTCCCCTAATACTGTATCTGAAGTCTCTTTCCCGAAATTCAGCCTTGCTGCAGAATTACAGCCACTAGAGCCAGTCCCACGATGAGCTTTCCTTAGTATGTGCCATTTCTGTGTCTCTATCTATTGAGGAGGAGAGAAGGGCAAGTGGAGGCAAGGTGGAGGTTGGGGGTGTGGCCCTGACCAACTGCCACTTTGCTCGTTTGAAAGCCATGATGTCTCTCTCTCTCATGGGTGGGCCAAATTCTCTGGGCGGGCAAAGCAGAGAAAGAGGAGGTAACCTTGCTCCTTATGACCTCATAAGAAGCAAGATTCCAGATCGGCCCATCTGAGCTTTCATTTTCTCAAAGGCAGAGCAGGATACCCAGGGCTCGGTTTACACCTATCACCATTTCTAGCCACTGGGGGACCATAGGCTAAAAAAACCTCATAAAGTGAAATTTTCATGCCATGGGACCTTTTAAAGGTTACAAGTACCATGATCTCTTGAAGTGTTTGTGTTTTCTTGTACTTGTACTCTGTGGTGTGTTTTCAATTATAAAGTAATCAAAATTCTAAAGCAGTATTTCTCTATTTCTAACTCTCTCTTTCTCTCTCCAGAAAAGCGTTTGCAGCGGTCCTGGTCATCCAAACCAAGCAGCTCGCCCGTCCCCAAGAACCCAGTGGTACGCTCTAAGAGCTACAACGTTCCCATGCTGACCCCGGTGGTGGAGTATGACGTTGAAAACTCCACAGGAGGCGGCACAGGTATCAGACGACACTCTGTCTCCGAGGTGACTTCCTGCTTGGAGGAGAGCAGCTCTTTGGATGAGTCCACGACCACTGTCACCAACAACACCAGCACACCCAGCCTCGCCAACCCCTCTCCAGCTTCCACAGTCTCTGCTGCACTTTCAGGTACGGCTACGCGGTACTAAAAAATACAACAAATCATTGACCGCGTACATTTTTAAGATTCCAAGAGGCTACTGTTTCTGGAGGGATCAATGTTTCAGATGATGTTTTTAACGTAATGTGTTTCAGATTACGACTTTTCAAGAAACACCTTTTGCATTCTGCTGAACCCGTTTGTTGTCTTAACATCACAGTCTGATCATCAATTTGTGTCTCTTAAACATCTACTGTCCTCTGTACAGACACTGTGAACTCCAGCCAGGACCCCGGGCCCCGAGTCGCTGACATCCCTGCAGGTCCCCACCCTCTCCAGCCACAGAATCACTCCTCCTGCATCCTCCTAGAGCCTTCCCCAGGCCACAACACACACTGCACAGGCTCGCTAGTGTCGGACTCCCCCGCATCCTCTACACTGCTGGCTCAAGACACGAGCTCCAGTCCCAGTCTTTCGTCCAGTCCGGAGGTCATGATGGACAGCGTCCCGGAGTTTTTGGACTCCGAGCCGGAGCACGACGGCATCTTCCTTGACTTCTCAGGATGCCATTCTGGAGGGTCAGACCCACAGCAGAGACAACAGCAGGCATAGTGTGGTGTGACACACACGCATACACACATCTAAGGAGATCCACAAGGATGCGGGGACGTGTGCAAACAAAGCTGAGCCATGACGATATTCCTTACACCCTGTGACACCTCCTGATGTTTGAGACTCTAGATCATCAGGGATCCTTTCAAACTAAATTATTTTTTAGTAGGTTTGGTCGCCCATCCCTATAAACAAGTCTAACCTCATGCTGTCTGTTAAAAATATCAATTTGGCCTTTTTTTTAAGTATATGCCCAAACCTGAAAACATCAGCAGTGGCCTCTCTGGGAAGCTTTAATCACATAAATCACTCCTCTGCTCTCTCAGAGGTGATTGTCCCATTTTCTCTTATGAATGAAAACATGGAAAAATACATAGAGCCAGTAATGATAACATATCCCAGGGACAGGTGTGCATGCTGAAAAATGAAATTGTTTTACCAATGGTAGATATCTCTTCAAGAGTAAGGCTATTGAATAGCTTTGCCTGTCAAATTCAAACTTTTTTTAACATTTCAAATATAAAAGAAACTCCATTTTGACCAATGATACTTCTATATTGTTGGTTCAACTTATTTTATTAATTGATGATTAAATTGTTAATTACAATTTTGCACTCTGTCTTGCATTAAATCTAAGATTAATTGATTGATTCATAAAGAAACACTGTAAATGACAATGAATTAGTCAAGAGGATGACAGCCTTCTTCCAAACTTTGTTTTGGCTGTATTCAGCTGTTTTCAAACCTTGGACTTTTTCCTGCCACTTCCCGTTAAATCCAAATTGTCAATGAAAGTCCCCCCTGCGTCAGCTCAGAGGCTGTGTGAGTCAGTGGTTCAGTCGGTGTCTTCAAATAAATATTAGGGGACTTTTACATATGAAAATGTTTTTAGTCAAAATCAAACTGAACTGATTGTGTTGACAAATTCCTCTATGAGGGACAAGGAGACCGTTTTAATTTGGTTATTTAAAGTTATTCAGATGTTAATCAAAGACGATATTTCAAAAGGTAAATACAGGGCCCATCCCACTGCTAATGTTTAACCAGAGACTAACATCTTATCTCAGCTCCTTTCACACTGCATGGGTGTGCACTTAAAATAGCAGAAAGCCATGTGTAAAGACTCTGTCATGCAACTGCAGTATGTTCTTGCTCCAAATTCTGTCTAAACAAGAACAAACTAGCTTTGATTTGAGTCTTCCTTGTTTACACATCTGGAAGAAAATTCCAACCAGGCCACAATCTTTTTTTTTATGAATGAATGCAGCCTTTAAAGAGGATGTGTGCCAAGTTAATGTGTCTGATCAGTAAGATCAGTGTGGCTTAGCAAATACTAAAATGTGCCGTGTGCTGCTTACTAATGACATCATCGTCAACCTACCTACAGCATAATGGCAACATTTAGATTGTTTTTTTTAGATACTAGGAACTATTAAACGTTTTGGATGAAAACCATAATAATTGTATTTCTCTGCATAAGCACATTATTTGTTATAAAATCCCCAAACTTTGATTTAAACCATTACTATCAGTCAATATTTTGGTTTAGGTTCATATTTCTAAATGCAAAATGAGAAAACCTTGCAGACACTGCCATCTTGTGTTGTGCTTTTCCCATTTTAAAGTGTGTATTATCTTTTCCTTGCATCCAAATAGATGCTGCAGTAACACAGTGTGGCAGAGAGGTGGGGAAAGGGCAGAATAACGCTTTGATAGGAACGGAAGGAGAGGAGAGCAATTACAGACACCTGTGCGACCCCGGGGGGCGGGGCAAAGCTAACGATGGCAATATGGAGGCGAAAAGAAAAGAGCAGCGTGCTAAAGAAAAAAAGATATTTAAAACACTTTTTACAGTTTCTGTTTATCCGCGTGTACAGTAGTAAACTACATATAAAAGGTTTTGACGCAGTTGTTTGAAGAAGCGGCTGGAGTTCCTGGACTTCCCTGGGGAACAACGTGCTGCTACGTGGACGCCGATCACCAGAGCAGGTGTGAATGCTACTTTCTTAAGATTTCCCGTCAACTTTTTCAGGCTTCTTATTTACTCTGCCTTTGTGCATTGATAATCACATTCAGAATTTGAAGTGGGAATTAGCCTACTAGCTTTTCTTTTGATCCATTAATTTATGGAAGATGGACTGGAAAAAAGCGTTTGTTTTGCAATTGAATGTCCATAGGCCTGTACTACGAAGCAAGATCAACATGGCCTGGATTTCTTTCAGTAATCCGGCTTCACTAACCCTAACAACTGCGGTCCCGGATAACCGGTGTCACGAAGGTGGTTAACTAGTTCAATCAACCCAGGTTTGTTTCACATAAAAGAGGCGGTGTTTGCGCACCACGACCAATCGCAAACATCTACCAGAGCCGCTGTAGATGTTTAAATCACAACTCCAATATCACTTCATCAGTCAGAACAATAGGTTCTTTAAGAATGGTGACGCCGTTATCAATCGACCTATTGATTGGTCAGTAGGCGGTGCTTTTACACCGGTTGATCTCTGATCTCCAACTTAACCTGCTCCCGACCAGGTTAGGTGTTCAGCATGAGTTACCACGGCGATTGAACCCGATAACAACTGATCCACCTTCGTAGTACAGAAAATCCTGGCTTGAGCCTTAAATTAGCTCGTTAACGCCAAATCCTGCTTCGTAGTACAGGCCTCATAAGATGTATCTGATTACTACAGTGGCTGATTGGATTTTAGAAGGAAGCCACTGCACACACTTTATAGTATAATGACTTTTTTAAGGCATACTATGATTTTTTTGTTTTACTTAGTCCTACTATTACTTTTTTTCTTACATATGTATGGCTTTTATAACTTTGTTATGGCATACTATATTATGACATTATTATTGGCATTGGCATTTATATGCATTTGACATTATACTATGACTGACAGTTTTTGTGACATATTATAGTATGACATTTTCATGGAATACTATGACTTGTTATGGCATACTATGCTGTGACATTTCTTATGACTTATTATACTATATTTTATGTTATACTATCACATTTTGAATGTCATTTTTGGCATATGACTTACACACCTTTTTTTATGGCATACTATGACATATTAATAACTTTTATGACATAACCTCTTTATGCCATTTTTTGGGGGGATACTATTGACATTTTCTATGCCTTTTTTTTTACAGGCTTATTGTATTTTTAATGGCATTCCTATATGGCATTTTATTTTAACCTTTTTGTTTTTTATGACAAACAAATGACGTTTTTATGGCATACTATACTTCAATATAATACAATACATGTTTAGGAATTATTATAGTACATTTTCATGACATTTATTTGGCATAATATACTGACATTTTTAATAAAATGTAACTTTATGACATACTATGACTTTAACCTTTTTATGGCATAATATACTATGACATTTCATGACTTTTACAATATATACTATATTTTTATGGCATTTGTATGGCATACTAATGGCGTTGTTGTGGCATACTATAGTACAATGACATTTCTTTTTATTGACTATACTATGACTATTCTTTAATTCTATACTATAATTTTATGGCATACTATATTATATTTTTTTGGCATTTTTAATTAACTTTATGGCATACTATGACATGTTCTTATAACCTTTTATGACATACTATGACCTTTTAATGACATTTGACATTTTATACTATATCTTTATGGTATAGCATACTATACTATATTTTTATGGCATTCATATGACATTTTTACGACTTTGACACAATTTGACACACTAATTTGTATTTTTTTTATGACAAACTATAATGACATGACATTATTTCTTTTTTTACATGTTATACTATTTTTATGGCACACTAAACTTTATTTTTTGACATATACAATTATATTTTTATGACATACTATACTATGACATTTTATGGGACATTATACTATGACATTTCTTATGACTTATTATACTACATTTTTATGGCATTTCTTTGCCATGAAATATGACATACTATGATTTTTTTTTTTTTTTTTTTTTTTTTTACTTTAATGGCACACTATACTATGACCTTTCTTATGACTTTGACATTTTATTTTGTAATTTTATGGCATACTGCATATTACCTATGGGCAGAACCTTTTATTTATGTGTATTCATTAGGCTATATGTCAACCCCTAACTCCGGCAGTGTTAATACAACCCACCAGCCCATGGACATTACATGTACAGTAAGCACACAGTGGCTTCTATAGCCTTGCTTTAAAGCAGGGGTCTCAAACTCGCGGTCCGCGGGACGATAGTTTGTGGCCCCCGCCTTAATATGAAAGTTTAATGTTAGTGCGGCCCGCGAGTGTGATATGTTTGGTACTTTACAGTGTTGTGTGCGGGGGTGAACGAACCTACCAATCACGGTGGGGTATATGGCTCTCGGGGGCGGGACATCGGCAGGGCTCGAAGCAAGCAGAGAAACATTCCTCAATGAGTGAAATTTACAGCAGCGTTGTGATGGAGTGTTTTCTTCCGTGCCTGGCTGGCTGCCTCGTTTCTATTGGGCACATGCGGACATTCGTCCCAGCGCGCTGCGTTCACAACACTTCACTTTTTTTAAGTTGCTGCCCAGCGGGACATTATACGTATACATATATGTAGGCTATATTAAATGTATATAACCAGGGGTTAAATTGGGCCGGGGCTCGGCCCCGGCATATAAGCCTGCTCGTTTGTCCGGATGTGCCTGCTTGCAGTCTAAATATGTCACAAAAAAATGTATGAAAATTATGCTTTTGAAAACATGATATTTGAATGATGATACATTAATAAATGTTATTTTTTGAAATGGCATGTCTATTTTGTCTCGGCGGAGCTGAGATGAGAACAATCAGAACACGGCAACAACCCTCCCAGAACTGCAGACAATTCACCACCGCGGGTCAACTACATAACGCCTAGTGTCTACGTCGGTAGAATTAACAGATAAAATGCTTTCTCCTAAAGCTAAAAACCCGTTCGCAGCGGTGGAAGCCCGGTGCTCGGAAGCTTCACCGGCCGCTACGAGTTAATGTCCCTGACCAAGCCGTGGAACCGGTCCTCGCTGTCGCATCTCCGCCAGCCGTAGGGCTCCGAGCCGGCCACGGCTCACCTCCGAGCGTGTGTGTGTGTATATAAATGTGTATATATATGTGTGTGTGTGTGTGTGTGTGTATGTATGTATGTGTATATATATTTGTGTGTATATATATGTATGTGTATATATATGTATGTGTGTGTGTATATATATATATGTGTGTGTATATATGTATGTGTGTGTATATATATGTGTATGTATGTGTGTGTATATATATATATATATATATATATATATATATATATATATATATATATATATATATATATATATATATATATATATATATATATATATGTATATACAGTGAGGAAAATAAGTATTTGAACGCCCAGGTATTTTGCAAGTTCTCCCACTTAGAAATCATGGAGGGGTCTGAAATTGTCATTGTAGGTGCATGTCCACTGTGAGAGACATAATCTTAAAAAAAAAATCCAGAAATCACAATGTATGATTTCTTAACTATTTATTTGTATGATACAGCTGCAAATAAGTATTTGAACACCTGAGAAAATCAATGTTAATATTTGGTACAGTAGCCTTTGTTTGCAAGTACAGAGGTCAAATGTTTCCTGTAGTTTTTCACCAGGTTTGCACACACTGCAGGAGGGATTTTGGCCCACTCCTCCACACAGATCTTCTCTAGATCAGTCACGTTTCTGGGCTGTCGCTGAGAAACGGAGAGTTTGAGCTCCCTCCAAAGATTCTCTATTGGGTTTAGGTCTGGGGACTGGCTAGGCCAGGCCAGAACCTCGATATGCTTCTTATAGAGCCACTCCTTGGTTATCCTGGCTGTGTGCTTTGGGTCATTGTCATGTTGGAAGACCCAGCCTCGACCCTTCTTCAATGCTCTAACTGAGGGAAGGAGGTTGTTCCCCAAAATCTCGCAATACATGGCCCCGGTCATCCTCTCTTTAATACAGTGCAGTCGCCCTGTCCCATGTGCAGAAGAACACCCTCAAAGCATGATGCTACCACCCCCATGCTTCACAGTAGGGATGGTGTTCTTGGGATGGTACTCATCATTCTTCTTCCTCCAAACACGGTTAGTGGAATTATGACCAAAAAGTTCTATTTTGGTCTCATCTGACCACATGACTTTCTCCCATGACTCCTCTGGATCATCCAAATGGTCATTGGCAAACTTAAGACGGGCCTTGACATGTGCTGCTTTAAGCAGGGGAACCTTCCGTTTCATGCATGATTTCAAACCAAGACGTCTTAGTGTATTACCAACAGTAACCTTGGAAACGGTGGTCCCAGCTCTTTTCAGGTCATTGACCAGCTCCTCCTGTGTAGTTCTGGGCTGATTTCTTACCTTTCTTAGGATCATTGAGACCCCACGAGGTGAGATCTTGCATGGAGCCCCAGTCCGAGGGAGATTGACAGTCATGTTTAGCTTCTTCCATTTTCTAATGATTGCTCCAACAGTGGACCTTTTTTCACCAAGCTGCTTGGCAGTTTCCCTGTAGCCCTTTCCAACCTTGTGGAGGTGTACAATTTTGTCTCTGTCTTTGGACAGCTCTTTGGTCTTGGCCATGTTAGTAGTTGGATTCTTACAGATTGTATGGGGTGGACAGGTGTCTCTATGCAGCTAACAACCTCAAACAGGTGCATCTAATTTAGGATAATAAATGGAGTGGAGGTGGACATTTTAAAGGCAGACTAACAGGTCTTTGAGGGTCAGAATTCTAGCTGATAGACAGGTGTTCAAATACTTATTTGCAGCTATATCATACAAATAAATAGTTAAAAAAAATCATATTGTGATTTCTGGATATTTTTTTTTTTTTAGATTATGTCTCTCACAGTGGACATGCACCTACGATGACAATTTCAGACCCCTCCATGATTTCCAAGTGCGAGAACTTGCAAAATAGCAGGGTGTTCAAATACTTATTTTCCTCACTGTATGTATGTGGCACTTAGAGTTAATATGAGGTCTCTCTCTCTGACAAAGTAAATCAAAGTGATGCGTACGCGGCGGGATAAAAGAATATAAAAAATAAAGAGATTTGAGGAGAATGGAATTTTTTTTTAACAAAGCTTTTCTTGTGGAAAGCCTGATGCGGCCCAGACTCTGCCTCCAGCGGCCCCCAGGTAAATTGAGTTTGAGACCCCTGCTTTAAAGTAAATTTAATGTTCACCACAGTCATACTAAGGAGGATTTTTTTAGGGTAAGGAACCATTTAATACATCAATGAAAATAACCTGCAGTATTTGTGCTTCTTGCTTGGAGGGTTGGATGTGAAGGAATCAAATACTGTTCGAATAGTATAGTAATTTTTGTCAGACATAACTTTTAAAACAAAAAAAAATGCATGTATACATGTCCTGCCCTAAATTGCTGCTGACACAAGAAACAAACTAATTTAAAATGCAAGTGATATTTAATGGGAGATTCAGTGACATGGATCAAGTGTAAGCCACAGTTTTTGGCCTTGTTAAGTATAACCAGTCTACTACATTAACTCAATATTGTGCTGTCAACTGTTTGTACATTCAGGCTTTAAAGATTCAGTATGAAAAGTAACAAAAAATAAAATCACTTATTTTACTGTTGCTCTCTGAAGCAAATGCATTTGACTGAAGTTCTAAGAAGTTAAAATATGAATCATCACACTAAAGAGAAAAAAAGTGTCTGTGCTGTGGTTACAGAGCATCAAAAGCCAAATGTCTTAAGCAGGAACAATGCACAATATTTGCAGTGCATGAAGCTGAACCCAGCTCAACTTCTGCCTGCATCTGATGGCTTTTCAGCAGCACTTTCTATTAGCATAGTGGTTGAAAATCTATATCTGAGACAACTGATTTCTTCTTACTACATAAGACACAGAAATGTGTCTTATGTAGTTTAGGGTTGACCAGAGTACATTCAGAAAAACAATACCTTTTGTATTGTGGCATTAGCTAGCACCAATCTTTGAAAATCACTACTCTAAATAACGTTCTAAAGGTTTGTTTTCTGTGTTTAATTACAGCTCACAGGAACGTCAAAATCCAGTTGTCAACACAAAGCTGCATGAAACGGTCTCCAGTCCTGCTTCATACTGAAGGTTTGTTGTTCAACCCCACATTGTTTCCTATACACAAACTTTACTTCCATTATTATCTGCACCAATTACTCCATGCGAGTTAAATTCTCGTTACGTTTGACTATTGTGATTTTTTTTGATGTTCAGAAAATCAGATTAAAGAATTGTGGTCACATTTTTGCAGTTTGTCAACGGATGACAAACCTGCAGATTTCTTTTAAGTGGTTGATTTTTAAGTTACTCCTTTGGTCTGGGACATTGTTTTTGCCAGAAAGCTTTCTTAAGCAGTGTGCAGACCACAAAAACTCATTAATACCAAAAATCAAGTTATTACGATAGAAAAAATATTTAGCTGCAGAAGTCTCTAAATACAACTTATGTAAAACTGGTACTGTACTTTAAATGTTTCTTATGAGGAAGAATTACACACTGTGTAAACCTAATTAAGCAGATTGTTTATATAGTGGAGTCACAGCGTCTGTAGGTAGTATTGCTCACAATGGCATGGTGCAAACATTCAGTATGTAAACAGTATTGTATTAATTTCCTATTTGCAGTTGAGATATGCATTTCAAACTTTAATCACTGAAGTCCATCAAAATGATGACCAAATGTTCTGCACTTTGTTACAGACACACATGGCCCATGAAACGCTACAGAGAGGATCAGTCAAAGACATCTCCTTCCTGTGAAGTTATAAGGCGAGACTCCCCGTGATGCAAAGTGAAGAAGGATTCTGGCTTCAGTCCTTTCTGTTCCAGAGCCTCTCTGAGACGAACCGGCGGCTCCAGGTAATACTGGATGGAGGAGGAAACAGGACCAGAGAAAGTGAGTTATCATTTTTTGACTTTCCAAGTGCAGCTGCAAGAATCAAACTGTTAGCTACAGCAATAGACGTGCAGCTTAACAAACAATGACCTTTTGTTATGTTGTGTTAGCAGAACATAATAGGTGCTCTAACACTCTGGCTTTTATGTCCCCTGTGATTTATAATAGTGAACAATGAATTGTAACGAAAAGATGAGTTAGCTCTGTCTGTAGATTTTTTTTTTTTAAACATTTGATATAAAAAAAATTAGCTTAGAAACAGTTTAACGCAATCCAATTCAACAGAACCACAAACTGTAGAAATAGATCATACAGTTGATTCAACATCTCTAACATTCTAACCTTAATGAAAGTAGAATTTATTGCAAAGCTTAAACTGCTTAGTTTTTAGCTAGCTGTACCTAATAAACTGGCAACTGATACATTAGTAGGAATCATAAAAAATTTTTAAATATATTTTTCTACAGACTGAGCCGATTCATCACTTCATTACTACAAAACGTTCACTATTACAGAGGTTAGTGCTTTGACATGCTGTTAGTTTATTTACTGGAATATAATAAAGATGCTATTGTTAAGATACATGACTATCTCTGCAGCTAAGACAGTTTACTCTGACTTGCTGCAGTGAGTGTACACTTTAATTACAAAATGTCACAATTCTAGCCTTAACCTTTTTGCTTGTGGGTTAAAAGGACTAGTTTGACATTTTGAGACAGACAGATATCATCTTCTCATCTAACACTTGGCAAGAAAGTGAATAATATGTTTAACTTTTCCTTTTTTAAACCATTAATTCACTAACTAAAGTATCTGTATACCTCATAGGCAAGGGCAAAGGTTCCCCAGTGAATGGCCACAGACTGTTTGGCCTGAAGGTCTTGGTGAATCTGAACAGCCTCTTCTGGATCTACATGCTGCCCCTGCATCATATTCCTGAAAAAAAAATATTGTTACATGTCTGTGCATTACATACAGTGTAGCAATAAACATATGTTCTATATGCAGAAGACAGTAGCCACTATCACCATCTCTGCCATAAATTCTACCTTTACAACAGATTTGTAATGTTCAGTTTTTGTTGACTGTCAAAAATCTCTAACTTTATACTGAGGTTTGAGTTGTACCAGACAGCATTATATTGAGGTTTTTTTTCTCCCCATTTACAAACATGGGGGGAGGGGGAAATACCTCAATATAATGTAGTCCAGTACAACTAGACCTCTTTCACAGCAGACATTTGACTTGTCATATTAGTATAGTTCAACTAATTTCATTAACAATGGCTCAAATGTCCATCGTTAACTAAATTACTTCCAACTGTACTTTCCTACTATGACGAGGCAAAAGGTCTATGCTAGAACACAACTGAATTAACACATTCATGACAGTTTTAAAAAAAAAAAAAACTGGACATTACAAAAGTAGACTTTACAGTTGTATTACATTGTACCTAATAATACTGTGTAGACACTGTGTGTATAATGCACAGAACCTGGGCAGGTAAGCTCCGATGGGGATTGCTGCAAGGTCAAACGGTCCGAAGCGTCGTCCAATCTCCTGGAAGGAAGTGCAGTAGCCGGTATCGCCAGCGAAGAAAAACCGATGGTCCGGACCCAAAATAGACCAGCTGCCCCATAAGGACTGAGAGAGAAAAAAAAAAAGTACAAGACAAATAGTTGTGTATGTACTAAATATGCTTTAAACTCAATAAAAATTGAATCTGCATGACTCGCCCCTGTTGCGCTAAATGCTTGCTCTGGGGGGAATTGTTCTAGTGTGGTCTAGACCTACTCTCTGTAAAGTGTCTTGAGATAACTTGTAATGATTTGATACTATAAATCAAACAATTGATTAATACATAATAAAAGGTATTATTACCTTGTTATCATCCAGTGCGGTGCGTTTGCTCCAGTGCTGAGATGGTGTGCAGACAAATGTGACATCATCATGACCCGGGACACAGTTCTCCTCCCACCAATCCAGCTCCATCACATTCTCACAGTCCATCTTCACCAGCCAGTCCATCAAACCCAGGGGCACGAACCTGGGAAACACACATTATCACACTTACATAATTCCAAAATTCTGGCATACTACATAATACGATACAACTTTGTCAATTCACGCTGAAATACATTTTGCTTTCCTGAGCAGCTGTAAGCAGTAAGCTGAATACATGAACTACAATTAATATATTTAATACTGGATCTCAAAACATTACTGTTGACTATATATCCACGACACGTACCAGCGTAGCTCCCCTCCAAAGCGTGCATTAAGGCTGGCCACAGACCCAACATCCAGATGGTCATAATGAGAATGACTGATGACGACAGCGTCGATCCTGGGCAGCTGTTGCCAGAAGGATAAACCATGAAAACGAGGTATAAAGGAAGCAGCCAAAGAAACTAACTGTTTTTGGAAAAAAAAAAGGTGAACTATTGAATTTAAATGGGAAAAAACAAAGTACTTAACCTGTTCCACATTGCAGGGGGGGCCTCTGTATCTTTTGGGTCCCATAAACTGAAACGGTGAGGCCCTCTGGCTGAAGATAGGGTCAGTCAGAATATTCAGCCCGTCCATTTCAACCAGAACCGTGGCATGGCCAAGCCAGGTGACTCTCAGACCTGGACCAGAGTCAGAGAGGTCTGGGTTCTGGACAAAGTACGGTTCCATCACTGGGAGCTCACTGTCCAGAGCCTTCACAGGGAGGGGAAAAGAGAATGACAGTAAGAGCAGCACAGAGACAAGTAGATGGAGGAATAAAAGGGAAGGATACAGAAGAAAGGAAGAGAGAAGAAGTAGCACAGAATGACAGGGACAGCAAACAACCACATACTGATTATAAGGAATAGGACGTTTCAGTAATCATACTTTTCAAAAATGAACACTAATCCCCTCGCACCCTAATAATCGACTCACTGTTCTGGGCTCTGCAAATGTTATAGTCCTGCACTGGTTGCTCCACTCTAAACACAGGGATCAACATGTTTTTGTTGCTGCTTGCGATGTATGATGTATTCTCAATAAAAAAACAAAATAAAAAGCTCTTTGAACAATTTACTTTTGTGTGCCGTGAAGTTTGATCCATCATATAATTTACAGGATCCTAGCACAATATATTTACATAATTTTGCAAACTACCTTTCCATTAAAATGTTGATCTATGACCTCTGGTTGTTGATTTGTACACCCATTCACATTTTATAGAACAAAAATGTGCAATTAAGGGGTTAAAAATGTTTCTGTTGCTGTGTGAATGCAGTTTTTGAAGCCCGTTAAGCTCTTACTGAGCTCAGCAAGGTTTCCACTAGGAGCTATAAATACTCAAGGGCAATAATCCCACTAACCGAGGTGGGAAATACTGTATATGAACTCTAATATGGATCACTAGGAGGATAATACGAGTAAAGCCATACATTTGCAGCTTTTTAAAAGTGTCTAAGTGGGTGACATTAGGTTGGAGTTATCCTCTATACCATCTTCATTCATTCATTCATTCATTCATTCATTCATACATACATACATACATATATATACTATATAGTGCAATATCCAAATGGCAGGGGGGCGCAATATTTGTTAAAGGCAAAACATGTCTAACCATTCTGAATAAAGTATTGTGGGGCTGCAGAGACGTCCTGGGCCTACAAATCCCATCCTACAGACTAAAGGAATACATCTTTGTTTGGTACAGATTCTTGCAAAAATCACACTACATGACTATAGTACATTTTTATTTGTGTTTCAATGAAAATGATGATCCAAAAAATGTATCTTTCCCTCCCATATTGTGAATGATATCACACTTGCAACATCTGTCAAAATAATCGCAATTTGACATTTTCCTCTTATCATGGCTTTACATTTTTATTCTAATAAGTACCCACCTCTTTACTAGTTGGTATATTGCTGTGATTTTTATCAAACAACAGGAATCTGAGCAGGGTGTTGTAGGAAGGGAACCGCCATGTGGGCCAGGGGTTTGTCCAGCGACCATGTTTGTCCCGACAGGACTTTGTCACTTCCTCCTATAATAAAAGTAAACAATGACATTTTTGCTTTTTCTTTTAGGCTTAAAGAAGGGCATTTCAAACGATGTAAGGTTAAAACACAATAGGTAGAGAACTGTAGAGATGGCATGTTAAGGGATGTTTATGGAAATGAGGTAAAGTCGGAAGAGGTGATGTGTTTAGGTAGAGGTTTTAGGGGACAGGGGGCTGATGGGAAGTGAGGTTTTACCTCCAGCCGGTAGTCCAAGCGGAAGCTCTTGCGGGAGGAACGAGAGGAGCTGCTCTTCCTCTGGGTCTGAGGATTTACCTCTCCACCCTCAGCACCTCTGAGCACCCCACCATCCTGGAGTACAGGTACAAGCAAAGACCCACAGTGATGGATTCAATTTGCATTGTCTAAGGCATTTTAAACATGATGGGTAATTAGCATCACCAACCACATAACCAACCATCATCAAGACATCTTATTGTGCCCTCAAATTAAAAGAAAGATTAATTGGAATCATGTTCAGCTTCTGGTAGCTTTGAGTGTAACAATCCCACCTTTACTATTATCATCAAAGAGTTCTGCACCCACTTAACATTGCACACCTCTAACACTGTCGGACTCATGATGGACAGTTAAAAAAAGGGTCACAATCAATACAGCAGAAGCAAAGATATCTTCCCATTTTATTTCATGCGTTCTTCTTCCTTGTCAAAATCTGGTGCCTACATTACCCACAATGCAACTCGCCCACCAACAGTTAAGTCAGAGATTTGGGTGCATTATTAGTAGCAGCTAATGGAGCTTCAAGCCACTAGCCTCAAGCAGAGATGAGGAGCAGGCTTAGGAGGTCTGGTAAGCTCACTGCTTTCTTACTACACACTGCCAGATCTTTTCTTTCTTTTCTTCATTTTCAATCTTGTAGTTTTCAGCCCCAAAAGACATGACAAATGACATCACATGAAGCAATTTATCAGATTTCACACAGCTCCTCCTGGAACCACAAAGGCTTTATACTACTTTTTCACATTTGCAGTAGTACTCCCAATACCTGTGAACAGATTTTGATGTGTAAAATCTGCGGAGTTACCCTTAAACAGGTAGAGCATGAGTCAAGTACCTCAACAGTGAATAGAAATTGTTTACAGCAGAAAAAAAATAATTATGTAATAGCAAACTAAAAGTCAAAATGTCTGCTGACAGTAAAAACACTACAGGTGCAATAATACTGATAACAGCTGCATTTCCATTGAGATTAGCAGTACCTGCTATTTTGCATGCTGGTTCACTAGAATGGCTTACTGGGACACTTAGATAGAATTGAGCAATCAGTAATGTTATTTGTTCCACCTGTGCTTTTCCTGCTATGACAAGTCAAAATGTCTGCTGTGAAAAAAATCAAAAAGAAAATCAATTTTGATCGCAAATTTGTAACCATATTTAGACAGCCAACAACAGCAGAAACACATATCACCAGACAAAACATGAGTCTCCTAGAGAAGTTAAGAAACATGAATTTCACTGTAAAATGTTATACCGCCAGTAATTGACTTTATATTACAAGTTAGAATTTACCACATATCACATCTTGTTACTGATCTAGTTGTGAGTAGTAGGCTGCTTACCCCCACCAGGCCTTTTCTCTCCTCCAGTGCTGCTGTGCCTGAAGATGATGGCTTATCCATGGGCTCACCACTACACCTAGCACACACAAACAAACACTTTAAACAACATAGTTACCAAGTGCTTCAGTCAGTAGAACCACAGCTTAAACTGCTCTTCTGAAGCATCCAGGGGTCACATGCCTTGCTTAAAAGGTGCACCAGAAGCTGCTGAGAATATGGACAGCCTTACACATTCATACTGCACCAAGCACATTAAGCAGCGGACAGTTAAACCATAGTAGTTTGCATATGAGACAGAAAGATGATAATCAGACACACACATCAGCTTCACTGTATTCAAATTACAATGCTACCAGGGGTGAAATAGTGCTAACAGTGCACCAAATTCAATGCCTCAACCTTGTTTCAGACCACGCCTAGCTAAACTTACTAATACCTTATGTCTTCTTGCTGGCAGGAAAGATTAATATGACAAGTGTTACGACCGGATGCGGATTTACATGGTGAGGGTGACTGATAAAAAATACACAAAGAGCACTTTCTTTTGTGTAATACTGATTGGAAAGTAACGGATGCATACATAATACAGAAATAATGAAGGCAATCCATGTTCAAAAAAAGCCACATTAACTATTAATACCAAGTGATAAGGCCAGACTAGAATCTTACTTAGCTGTACTCAAACCATATTGTTACATTATACAGGCCTATTACAGGCCCAGTGCAACAGCCGAAACTGCTCTGACTAATTCCTTCTTAGAAAATATCCACCTCAAACATGGTGGTGCAATATTAAACTTTTAGTTGAGCCCTACACTGAGCTACATGTCTGTTTTCAGCTGAGCTGACCCAAGGTAATATATCCCCTTTGTAGGACAAGTTGCAAAATATGAGTTAATTTGAAATTTTAGTTTAGGGATAGGAAACGAAACACCTTCATTTACTAGGCAACATCAATTTGTGTTGGACCTACACACCCCAAAGCCAGCAAGCCTAATCACAGCCCTTCCTCCTCCTGCTATTATCCACAGCAATCACAGTGCAGCACACACCCTTACTAACTACTATCCACTCAAATGATTCCTTCATGCACTTATAGAGAGAATGCACTTGAGGGTGGCCTTCTTTGCTATCCCATATTGATTGAAGAGATTTGTAGGATGTGGTCCCTTCATGGCATGATATTGATGAGAGGCTATTCTAAAAGATGGATCCTCTGTTGTGCTATGAGACATGTATGACTATGCCAGGTATACACACCAATGCAGTACTGCAACAGAAGCCCCACAACGCACTTGTCCTCTTTGCGGGAACTCGATACATTAAAAAGGTATGGTGTGCTGATGATGCACTCAGCCTCATGAATGGACTTTAACTGCACAAACACAGTCTCTGGGACAACAATGGAGCTCTGTGGATGACAACCAAACAAAGATCTATGTAGCCAGCCAGCGTGCCTGATGTGGTCATATGAGCAACATATAGCCTGAAGTTTCTCTCCTTTTCTGTAGTCAAGTTTATTTCAATCTTTGTATTAAGTTATCAGACAAAAGTTTTACAATATTTGTGACGGAAAGTCAATTGCAGATTATACCATTTACTTAGCCCAAGTTTCCCTCATGAAAGCAAGTTTCCCAAACAAATGAATGATATTACTGCTATAATTTTCATGACAGCATCACACACAAGTCTAAACATGATAGTCTCTATGATACTCACTAACTGCCAAACCATTTGATAAAAAAGCCTTAACATCTTTAGAAGTCTTCAAATATTTCACGACACATTGACACAAGAGGAAAGGCAGCAAGAACAGCACTGGCTTAACGTATTTGCCAAATAGGAAATGTAGTAATACGAAGCTATAAGGCATTTTAACAGATATGAAGCTAGCCCAGCAAAATGGGTCCCTTGGGGAAAACACCATACACTCACTGACGATGTAACACATACCCTAGCCACATGCCTATTTTCAGCCGACTTACCTGAAAACTTGAACGCAACAGAATACCACCAGTTGTTTTCTTAGCGAGAAGACATGTTTGCTGCATTTAGTTTAGCCCTAACGGTTATACTACGTTAATGCGAGCTGGGTAACATTATTAGGAGCTATACGGTTCCCTCTGCCTTTCCAGTAACGTTACAGTTTACATTACTATGACGTATCTTTTACACACTAGCGAGAGGAATATTAATTCCGCTGTTGGAAATATGTCTTTTTAAATAGTAAGACGTGGAGTTTAAAATGTAGGAAGCAGCACGGTGAGGATCATTACCAGCTCTGTTTCTCTGACGTCGGTGCTAAACCCTCTGATCACGTGACTACCCGAAAAACACTCGCGGGCGGTTTAATAAATAACTAAGAGCGCACTATAGCTAGAAGTGAGGGGAATAATATTTTGTACATATAATAAAAGTAAATTACTTAGAAAATATTTCTAAAATGTTTATCTTGTTTATTATTATTATTATTATTATTATAACTGTTATATTTTATTATGCTTAATAACTTGGTAAAGAAAATAACAATAATATTTAATACGGTAAAGAAAGGTAACGTTAGCAGATTTATTTTCTTAATACATCACTGCTTATTTATTTTATTGTCTCCTTATTAAGGCAAAGAGATGTATGCATGTCATATTTGATCACTTAGTTAATTATCTAATTACTTCAGTTAATTTTTTGTTTATTAAATTTAAGTTTGACCCATCTAGTCCAACGTGGCTATTTGCACATCCGCAAAAAAATTAAAAAAGTGTAGCTTATACTGCCTATATTTAACAGTTAATATTTAGAACTAGAATAAAATTTGATCACTTGAATTAAAATGCATTTAATACATTTGACCAACAATCACCATAGTTGTTTCCTACCTGGAAAAATTAATCATCCTATGACCCAGACATAAAATATATATTACTAGTGAAGTTACCCACTCTCATTCATAGCAAAAGAAATTTTATGTTTCACGGACTACAAAAACACTCATTGCTGGAATACACTTTCTTAAATTTGAGTAATTTTAGATATAACTGAGAAAAAGTGCGAAATAACGACTCAACCCCTAAGCACATCTCTGCCAAGCTACTATGCTCCCACGAGGACTCTATATCTATACATATGTGTATTATTTATATTTAACGTGAAAGTGTTTTATATATGTCAATGGTGTAGACTTACCTTGAAGTCCGTCTCCTAATGAAGGACACCTGGAGCCAGTTGAACCCGAGCACACAAACTGCATTCACTCGCTCGGTGTATTTACTAGACTTACATCTACACGCCAGCAACAAATGTACAGGCCTGCACAACACTGGTTCCATTCTAGCTTTTTGTATTTTGCCATATCTGTTTGGGAGTTTTAAAGAACAGCCAGAGGACACAAAGTTGCATTTGTGTACAGCTCGAGAACAATGTCGGTCCGGACAGCAAAAGTTGTTTGAACTTCCTGCTAGATGCTTTCACGGACTCTCGGAAATCTGAAAATGTACATATCGTAGCTAAAGTTTATGGTAATGCTTTAATAGTTTTTGAATGAAAACATTTAATTTAATTTCACCAACTATTGCAACGTACCAACTGGCGTTGCCAATCTTTAAACAGAAATTATTACTCCTAAGATATTTAATTACTTGAATAGGGCAGAAAACATCACCTTTTTATTTCAGTGGGTACAAACTTCATTGTTGCATCAAACAAAAAACAATCATGCACTGTCACTGCAACAGCTGACAGGTTATGTGCCCCTGAACCTCTTTCACTTTAAAGCATTTATTTAACATCCAGCTAGTTATGGATAACTAGCTGGGTGTTAAATAAATGTCAGCAGGAAAGTGTGGATCCTACAAAGTTGACAGGTTCCAGATTGAGAAGCATGTTTAACTCTGCTCCACTTAGCATGAAAGATCAGGGTTAAACCTGTTTGGCTCTAACGTGTCAGAACATATGTTGTTGTGCACAGTGCTTGGTATAAATTGTCCTTTTAGTGATATTGACAAGTATGCTATTGGTTGTAGCGCAACACCTGTATTCCATCATGTATCATGAATCAACCGTCATCAAACCCAACTTTCAACTTTATTTTATCCCCGGAGGAGAACTGGTTTTGCAGCAAGGTATACAATACATGAAAAACAACATAGTCATACAATACAGAAGGAGATGGGGGTGACCTGAATACCAGTGGGTTGGAAGACCAACAATAGTAACTGGTGACAGACTTATGTAGAAAGCACAGCATCAATAACATCTAAAAATGCGGCAGAATGACGAAAAAGCTACAAATACCCACAATAAAGTGCAAAGTGACCAGGCATGTTGAATACATGATCAACATCTCTGATATCATAACACAAACTGACCACATCAGCATCATAGACATCATCATTATCCTAATCATCATCATCATCACCAACCACATCATATCGCTAACTAAACTACACACTTTGCCAAGTGAGTTATGAGTTATTACCTCGTCCCCTGGGCCTGAGTTCACAAGTGAGATGGCTTTGGGGATGAAGGAATGCTTGTACCTGACACCTTAATCATGGGGAATCTGAACCTAGAGCCAGAAGACATCATTTGAAATTCAGAGTAAAGAGGGTGCGTGTTGCCGAGGTTCCTGCACCAACAGATTAAAGAAAAGGTTCAAACGGACTCGATATAACATCTGTAAAATGGAATCATGAGGGTCTTATCAACATGAAACTGAGATTTCCGGAGGCAGAACCAACGTGGCTGACCCTTCTTACACAGCATCTCAGAGTTATAATTAAAATTCAGCATGTCATCAATACAATTCCCCAGGTACTTGTAGTGTGCCTAAAATCTATACTCCTATCCTTAGTTTTTGTTACATTCAGTTTAGCTGTCACACCACTGTACAAACTCATCAACAGGACCGTGGCTGTTTTCACAAGCATGAAGAAGACTGACTATGACAAAGTCATCTGCGAACTTTAAAATGAATCTGTTGTCACAACGGCTGCAGCAGTCATTATTTTCCAGAATATAGAGTAGCGGAGAAAGGACGCAGCCCTGAGGGGACCCTGTAGTTGAACTTAATTCTCCTGACATGCATCCATTCACCCTCACTCTCTGACTTTTGTTAGTTAAAAAAAAAAAAAAAAAAAAAAGGATCCAGCCCATAACATTCAAATCTAAACCAAAATTCTTAATGAGCTTTTAGATTCAAATGTGGGGTTGGATTGTATTAAAAGCAGACGAGAAATCCACAAATAGCAGCCTGGCATGTGTTTTGCTGCCTTCAAGATGTTTAAAAACAAGGTTTAGCAGAGTGGTGATAGCATCTTCGACCCCTCGCCCAGTCCTATACGCAAACTGTAATGGGTCAAGCAGGTGCTCAGTTTTGGTGACAAGTTCTCTTTTTAACAGTTTTTCAAAAGACTTCACCCAAATGGTTACAACAGAAAAAAAAACATATACAAGCAATCCTGTAAGACGTTTACTTTTTATAGAAAACCGAAAGATCAGTAAAAAACAAATGAGCTATTCACATTCAAAACTGTTTACACAAATGTGGACATCTCATCAGGTAGGTATGAATACTATGGGGATGCTTAATTTTGGGTGATTAGACCTCTGCTCAGGATCACTTCACAGGGATCAATTACATCAATAGGATTGGACAAGATTAATATTGCAAAAACATGTATAACAAAATTACATGTAATTCTACCTTACAACCAGCTGATCCAGTAATGTTTGGGTAGAAAAGAAAATGACAGGTATAAAAAGAAGCAATCACAAAATCCTTGTTTCAGCCACAAGCAAGATGGCGGACATTTTTTTCAGTGCTGCAGTAGTAAATATATTATGGGGAAATCATTTTATGTCTTCTCTGAGCTATGTGATGTTAAGAGATTATGTAAAAAAACACACACACACACACAAAATAACAAAAAAGTGTAATCAAAATATGTCACAACAATGCCTGTTTTTTGTTTGTTTTTTTAAATCACTTCTGTCTGTGTTTGCCCATTTCTCAGTGGTCCTTGTGGTCTCCATCCTCCTCCAGTTTCCTGATTTCTGCCTTCAGGTGGTTGATGTTTTCTCTGCTGGCTTTTAGTTTATCTTTCAGCTCTGTGATTTCCTGGCTGGTTCTCTTCTTTGCTGCTTCCATTTTTTCCTTGGTCCTCTGCTCCAGCTCACCAACTGCAGACACAGACACACACAAGCATGATGACAGTGACACAAACTATGAATGCTGCTCTTCTGTCCAGAAGCACACACTAGATTTTCCCTTATGCGGGGCACTGAGGTCAAAATAAGTATATACTAGTCTGTATTTAAACATGTGTGTCTTGTGTTTCTTTGCGTGTGTTCATTGTGTGTTCATCGTGTGTGTGTGTGTGTGTGTACATACATTCTGTCTCATGCTTGTATGCTCCAAGGGTGAGTTGTCTCGACGTGGTCAGTAGTTGCTGCATCATGGCTGTAGGATCCTGGAAGATCTGAAAAAATGACAATGTCAGGTGCATCTCTCCCAGTCTCACACAAATTCTAAATTTAACAAAGTTCTAAGTGTGTGGGAACTTTGAAAGCGATATGTGATTTATGTAATTAACCATTTATTTATGGTGGAGAGATTAAATATTAGTAGATAATAATTAATAGGCCTAGCATTGTCACAGTAAAGGAACACAGAAATTGATGCAGTACAGTAACTGTGGTCATGAGCTGCAGCAAGAAAACAGGCATACCATTTCATCATAGAATTCAGAGACAACTGTCTTCTTAGGCATGGCACTGGAGTCTGACTGGAACAGCTTCAACAGATGGTACAGGGTCACCTGAGAGAGAGAGAGAGAGAGAGAGAGAGAGAGAGAGAGAGAGAGAGAGACATCAATATAAGTATACATACAAGGAGATAAAGTTCAAAATTCCTGCATCACACTGCCTACTAAATAGTTAGGCTCTCACAGGTCTCTCATTAGGGTCAATGAAGAAGATCTTGATGATGATTTCAAACTCCCCCCAGCCCGTCTCTGTAATCTCATATGGAGGCTTAGTCACCACTGGAAGAAAGAGAAACACAGTGAGCCACTATACACTGTACTATCAACGTACTATCGATTTCCATTCACATTTTCTTTAATATAATTAAGTACAATCCAGAGTAAATAATGCATCCCATCCCCACCCCAAAAACAGATGCATTCAAATGGTTATTCCACATTTTATTATGTAAATGGCTACTCACCTCTCAGTGGGTTACCATAGCTCTCATGTAGCTTAAACTGGATCTTTTTCACATAAGCAGACATATCCTGGAAGAATATATATATTTATGTAAACATTTAAGAAGAAAAAACCTTGACAGTAGAAGTGGTTGGCCATTATCTTTCCAACTAATTAATTTGTCAACATAAATGGCAGTATTGCAAAAGTCTTTAAGAGATCTGGATTGCTAACCTCATTTCTGTAAGGCTTCACGTAGACAGACCACTGATGTGTGTGTCCATCCTCCTCTCTTTTTTTCCCAAAGTAACGGGCAACGTTCCCAAACACAATGGGCTTCACAATGGTTATTCCCTGCATATCACAATGGGAAAACATATATAATCATATGAATGTGTTCCTGTTAAAATACTCCCAAATACAAAGTAGTAAACAAACAAAACAATCTGACTGTTGGTAACGTTACATTGATTCTAACTTGTGATTTTAACATTTCTTTGCTTAATTATTAAACTGCAGTACGAGTTAATCTTTTCATAAAAAAAACACAGACTGCTTTAGTGTTACGTTACCTTAACTCGTCCCCCGGAATCTGGACCAAATTCAGTCATCTTTTTGAACATAGTACGGTAGCAAGAGTGAAGTTGATCCAGTAGTACACTCTATAGGACTCGTCTTGTCTCCCAGCGTGTATCCACATTTAATAAACCTGCCATTAAAGCATTAAAATTATGCTTTATATGGCCAACGTTCTCATTTCAAACAACCAGCCAAACAAGCGCCGGAAGTGACAAGTGTAACGTGTTAAATTGTACGGTAAGAGCGCGACATAGACACATTAAGGTTCCGGCTGATGGTCTCAATAACATCGGACAAGTAGGATCTATTCATTTATATATAAACCCTAGTTTGGTCTCACCCACACTGCAAACACCACTTTCATTTTTAACATTGATAAGTAATTTGACCAAATTACAGTATTTGCACAAAATGGTGAGATTAGGAAACCTCTAACTTTTAAATCTTTCGTACGGGTGTTTGAAACAACTGCTTGTTTGCACGATAAGTTTAGATTAAGTTTTCCTTGGTTAACTCCCCTCATATCATCAACCTTTATTTAGTTTTCGGAGGTACAATCTAGGGCAAGCCCTCTATTCAATTTAGCCGAGATTACACAAAATAAAATTTTATAATACAACAGTGTAAAAAACAATGACTGCAATAGAAACGAGGACATGCAAGTCACTATGTGACAATGTTAATGTACTAGAGAATGTATCCCAAGTTAATCACTAATAAAGCAGATTAACACTATTACAATACATTTAGTCCAAAGGTTTACAGCGATTTAGAGACTTTAGATAATGGCCCTCAAATAGGGAAGTTTTAGGCATTTTTACTCACTATTATGTAACTATTTTTAATGCAAGTTTCTCTTTAATAGGATTTTGCAATACATTTTGCCTACAAAATGATAAATCTTAGCAGCTTAGATTTTTGAAAATGTTGTGTAGTCACCTGTATAAACCTTTAATAATTTGATAGAATGAATACAAAAAAAATGTTTCCTACTCAAGGCGCACTACAATTTACATTGATTGGCTTGATGCAAACAAACATCGCCTTACCGGATGTCCACTCTGAAGACTAATCAGATGCATAATATACAAAGGAAAGCCACAAAATCAAACAGAATTTAGAAAGGTTTTATTTTTTGGGACCAATAATCATTTGATTAATTTTAGCTATCATGTACCTTTCCCTGACTGGAAAAGAAATTACCCTTTTAATCTAAAAACCAAAGTAACAATAATGGATACTAAACTCTTTTTTTTAAATGTCATGTAGCCCTGAGAAGTGCATAGCTATGCTGATCAATTACAGTTACAGGCAGACAACTCAACGGTCAATTACCAGTTATATAATACAGTGATACATTTTCCCCATTTTACACCTGTGTGGAACTTCAGCTTGGGGTCACGTGGCTAAATTTCTAAACATCTGTTACAGGCGATTAAAAAAGTAGCTGAAGATCAGGTAATGAGTGAAAATATATCCTACCATTACACTTCTTCTAAGTCAAATACTGAAACCCCCCCCCCAAAAAAAAAAGATACTTTCCAGCTGCTTGTGAGAGGTAGTCTTGGTCTGGCTAGATGCAGAAGTCAGCCAGACTTCCTCTGGACTGGACTGTTTCCACTTGTCGTGATGTAGAACTGAAAACACTTACCTTCAGTGCTGTGGAGAGAAGTCAGCATAAGGCAAAGTGACACCTAAGTATTCTTACTGAAAACCTTGCACAAACATGTTCTTATTATGGCTGATTAGACATCTGTTCAGGGTGACATTGAGTGGAGCTGTATTAGGAGTTTGCTCAGATCACAAAAGTCAATGTACATAAAAGAATCAAAGTTGTAAGGTATCAAGCCCTTATAGGTACAAAAGAAAAGGGGAAGCGAGCGTTTTCCCCCTTAAGTGCAAAATGTCCCACTTTTTTGTACAAAAACCCAATTTACAAGGCTTCATTACTCATTTACAAAGTTATGGGAGCAAATTGATTATTATATATGAATATATAACACTCTTTAAAGTATACTGTTAGAATAAGAATACAATCATTAGGGTATTAAAAACATTTGGATGATGTTACAGTCTGATTCACATCTTTTCATCAAAGTTCAGAGTAATTCCTGTAGCAGTAAGGTCCACAATTTTTACAATCAAATACTTTGACATGAAATA
Organism: Perca flavescens; assembly: GCF_004354835.1. Lineage (NCBI taxonomy): Eukaryota > Metazoa > Chordata > Actinopteri > Perciformes > Percidae > Perca > Perca flavescens. The sequence continues at coordinate 12,791,461 of NC_041353.1, read as the reverse complement.
TTTCAGGGGATGGCCATGAATTTGAACCGAGATGACGGACAAAAAACAAAAGAAAGAAAAAATAAAAAAATCTTAACAAGGAAACCAATAATCTCCGATAACACAAGGATTATTCTTACAGTAAACTGAGGTAGGGAGTGCAAAAGGAACTAACTGCAATAGCACCCCCTCCCCCATATTAGGTCATCTAGGCCAAATTTTTTTTGTAAATATTGACCAGACAGTAAAAAAAAAAATAAAAAAAACAGACATGTAACTCTGAGCAAATTTTCCATAACGATCATCTTAAATACTAAAAACCAAAAGCTCTGTATCACAAAGTGACAGTCTATTTCAACAAAAGTGCAAGACATGAACATGGTGGAATAAAAGACACATTGCCTTGCATATGACAGTGTTAGTGTTATGGTGCATATTCATATTTAATAAATTGCACATATAGAGCCAGTAGCACTAAATGTGTTCCCTTACTTTGTGTTCAAAGGTTTACCTGGTGTGACAGCGTAGTCCTAAAAATGAACATCCAAAACACGTTCGGTGTAGAACATACGAGCAAAAAAGCATTTACTTGAAATGGCAAATCACCAAATGAGATTAATTGATATTTGAAGGATTACCAATGCCACCAACAATGTTTCAACTACAATGGCTGCTCGATTGGATTACTAAATCAACAATGAATATATTTCACACCAACACATTTCAAAGACAATTTGGATTTTCTTGGTATAATAGGCATTCAGTGTGATTACACACTGACTACTTTGTGAACAGCATTTTTTTTTGGTTTACGGTGTGTTGTCCAGGGCTGACCAAAATTATTCAGAGAGTTGTACATGTAGACCTTCCATTTCTTCAAGGTATACATGTCTTCCCATCCACCCATCAATTCACATTCCAAATAAAGTACATTTGTCTAATTTGTCTTACCTTGTAAACGTTTAATCCATTTGAATAACAAAAAAATTCTAATCTAAACCATAAAGCCGCTTGCTAATACAGCTAAAAATATATAATCTAATCATAGACCAATTTAATATGAAAAATAGTTTGCAGTCCAAAATACACATTTAATATAAATGAGCCAAACATTTAGAGGAATTCACCAAATTCATTGAGAACCTCAGTTAACATTTTTTATTACAACACCATCTAGTTTTCAATCAAAGCAGAGACATTTACAAACATTCTAATAACGAAAAGAAATAAATGAGAAAGAGGGGTGGGGAGAACACATCAAATATGTACCCTATAAAAACTAAACTGAATGTACACAGTACAGCGAGCCAGGGGGAAAAAAGAAAAAAGGATGTAATGTTTATGTCTTTTAGTTGGGGATGTGAGGGCAAATTTATTGTTTCTTTGCAAAAAAGCATCACACAGTCATCTTCATGTCAAATAAAACCATAAAAATAAAAGAACTGTTTGGAAAGTTTTTCTCTTTCATCTTTAGTTACCATGAGTATAGATGTTTGGATAACATAGCCTTACACAGGTCAGGGTCTTCCATCCACTGCTCTTATTCAGGCAGCAAAGATGAACAGACAAGAGAGATGGATGGGTGGAGAGATGGAGGAAGAGGTGGTGGTTGTAATCCTGTCCGGTCATGCAGGGTAGGGAGGTGGTGGCGCATTGAAATTCTTTCCCCTTTTCCTTACATCCATCCTTGATCCTCGTAAGCTGAAAGGTGGAACGAAGGGTGGAGTTTGGTTTCGAGGCAGCCCAACAGTGAACACTTTCCCCCCTCATCATTCAACCTCTAGACTACACATACATAGAGCACACCAGGGCTGGGTTCAATTCACCATCACTTTGAGTCACAAGGTTGGAGATCGTCCAAGTACACCGTACATAACATAATGTACCAAACAAGTTATTGTGACAAGGGGTGGTCAGCAAAACTTAGTCTCAGAAAACAAGGCACACATTGTAGAATACCCTGTTAGGACATATACTTTTGTTTTTCTTAATGCTCAGTTGACTGTGTATTGCACCCAACCCTGGCGCAGACAGAAACATCGTCATGCAAACTTGAACAGGAAATATTCAAGAAGCAACTCTAAAATCTATCAGTGACTACGTTTACATGCACATTAATATTCCACTTTCATTCCGAATTTGATACCTGTCATGTAAACAGCATATTCCGTTTGGATATTCCGAATTACGCCTTATTTCGAATGTAGCATTTTCCGATTAAGACATGAGAAATGCCAATATTATTCGGGTTTTAGAAGAAGCATTAAGTATACAGTGCATTCCGAATATGCGTCTCAATTGGAAGTTTTACCGCAGTTTGTAAGGCTGGGGTGGAGATTCATGTCCAAAAGAAAAGCCCACATTTCATAGTTGGTTAAAGGAATAAAAGAGGGAGGCTGTGTTCGTACAGTGGAAAATTTTGAAAAAGTATTTTACGTTAAACAGTATGCACGGCTGCATGTAAACGGGTATATTAATAGAATATTCATTTTCATTAGCCATGTAAACAGTACAGTAGGAATAGTCTTTTTGTAATAAGGGCTAAACCTGGAATAATTTGTGCATGGCAACGTAGTCAGTATGTACACACGCTGGACATAACAATATGCAGTTGAGCCATTTTAAGTATCAGTTTTTTAAACATTGATTTGAAATTGTTTACATGCCTGTTAAGTAAAGTCATATAAATGCTTGCACGTTAACACGTAGGTCTTAACAGACAAGAATTGACATCCATATATAAAATATAGTATTTGTATAGACTCAGGACAGTGAAGTTGGACATTTGTTACACAATTGTCAGAGTATACTGAATTTAAAATTCAGGGATGGACGTGAGGGGAAATGTTTATAGGATCTAAATGGCAAAGCTATGCTGGGTAGAACAAAATTTATCCTCTTATTGCGTCTAGCTTAATTGAGCTGTCAATGTCAATTCAACAAACCTGCTGTGGTGTGCGCAACGCTGTTGTAAGACGGGTGTGTGTTTATTTGCGAGGGAGACAAAAGCCTCACCATTTGTGTAATGAAGGACTTGGTCAATCATGTTCGGGATGGCAGGAATTGGCCAATCAGTGCCTTTGTTTGGGTTTGCAGAGAAAACGTGCCGACTGCTAAGTTTTGTTTTTGGAGTTATTGGTGAAAGTGGCTGAAGAGGAATACATTGTGGATATTGTAAATTGTATCAGCTGCAGTCTAAGTCATCCATCCACGTGTGTGTTCATAAACATGTAAGTAGACTCGTATAAATATGTATAGATATTATTTGGGTGTGTTTATATTGAAGTTTATATGTTCTGAATGTTATGTTCCGCATGCTAATGCTTACAACAGTATTATTGAGCTCCTGTAATACTGTATATGATTATTGGACCTATTTTTGAGTTACTGACTAAAATTACAGCAGCAAGGAAGCCGTTTAATTTAACATGGAGCTGATGTGGATGTTATAAAAGTGAATTAAGTTGAAGTTAGCATGTACTAGCTTTACTAGTCCCTTGGTCCCTTTTACAAAATATATATTTATTATAAGGTAGGCAATGCTTCTTTTATTGGATTTATTTTTAATGGGAAATGAATTTGTGTACATTAAACGAATATTAAGTGTATCTATCAGATTGAATTGAATCCAACTGAACCGTTCCAGATTAAAATGTATCGTTCCTGAACCGTATTGTAGCCCATGTATCTAGATAGAGATCAAATCCTCTTATAAGGTAGAGATGCACACCCCTAGTAGTTGTGTTTTAATATCTTGACTACAAATTTTAAAATAAATTATTTCCCCATGTATTAGCCACTTCTCGCAACCATAGCAAAATCGACCCCGTTTGTCATACAGCTATTTCAAGAATACATTTTCCTTACAACCAACTGGTAATGGTAGGAATTGGGTACAGAGCTAAAAACTCAACACCAAAAACTTTAACCACTGTTAACACATAACATAGAAACACTGCATGATTGGTTGTCACAACCAAATTTTTCAGGAAATTAAGCAATATAGGAGTAAGAGACACAGAAAGGACAAAAAGAGTGGTAGATAAAAAACACAAAACTATGAAGAGGTAGGCACGCATCTGATTCAGATACAGCAAGTGACTTTGCCACAACCACCCAGTGATATGGTTGCCATAAGAATACCAATATATATATTTTTATAGACATACAACAGAAAAAAATAGTGTCAATGTAATTTAGAATACCCCTAGTCTAGTTTACATTATGCCAGCCAATAAGCTGCAATATTTTGCACTTGGAATTGAGAAAGACAAAGTCCAGCATGCAAGGTACAGGAAACTGGAAAGGCAGCCTCTTTATCATAATTATAAATGGCAGTTAGACTACCAACAATCGTCTACTGAACAGATTACAGTTCTACCCAATTTAAAGCACCTCTTAACAGAAAAGGTAAATTTATCAAATGAAATGACAGTGAACAGTTCTGTTAAAGTAAGTCATTTTGAATTTCCTAGGTTTTCTATTCATTTAAAATCTAATTTATTAGGCCTTGGTGATGCAAAGTTTTGCCTCACAGGGTGAATTAGAACTGGTATCTGCACCAAAAAGGCCTTACTTACAGGCATGCCAAATAAGTACAGATGATTTTACATGGTTCAAAGATTCAAATGCATATTGAAACTTTTACTTATTGATACGTTTTTGCTGTAGAAAGGGTTTTAACACGGTGCATGACTACAGACAAAACAGTTTAGCTGACAACAATATTTTACAAAACACAGTAGTCAAACTCAATGTATTCTTTGTCACACTATTATTTAAAGAGACCATAACATCCAGTACAAGTGAGAAGGGGCATGACTGAACTTTTGTCAACGGTGAAATTACATCCAAATATTAACTTTTCTCTACTTGAACCTACGTTCATTATAGAATATTCTAGTTCATAGAAAATATTTAAATATGCTGCACGGTGCCAGCTAATACAGCATGGAAATGAAACAGGACAGAGCCAAACCAGGGTCAAACAGTCCATGAACTACTCTGAGACCGCTAACTTGTTTAATCGGTTACAAAACAGCGAAGATGGGAAACTTCCCATTTAAAAATTCCTATTTTACAGATTACATTTGAACATTGTAGCAAGCTTGTCGCTATGGGTATAAGCTTTGCTTTCACGGTCATTAATCATGTCGTCAGAAAAACGTATAGAATGCTTCTGGTATTTAAAAAAAATAGATGCTGTGATAACTACATAGCCGATTTGTTGACTAATAACCTGGGAACTGAACATAATTAAAGCATTACAATTGTCTACAGTAGTTTTAGCTGAGCCAAATTTGTAATTATCTTATAGCATCAGAATGGCATGAACACCAAGGCACTCTTGTTGAAGAAAATATTAAAAAGCCTTTATTGATGTGGCTAATTCTAATAATCTTATACATTGCCCATAGGCCATCTCTCAGAGTCATGCATATTGAAGTATACATTTATTCCTCCCTGTTATTTAAATGGGTATGACTGCTTATTGCTAAAACTCTGCTTGACCCTGGTTTTACCTGATCAAATAGTATGCTTGTTTGAAAAGGACTGTGATCCCCAGCACACATGCACCTGCAGACAGACTAGAGAAGTAGCATAAAAAGTTGCATTCTGGTGCAAATGGTGTACATTCCCCCATGGCAATATGAACAGATAAAACAGTGTTAAAGCATATCTGTGGACATAACAAATAGCCAAACTATCATCAGGATTAAAAGCAATATGCTTGGTTCTTTTTTCTGATGACAATGCTCTAAGATATCAGACTGAACGCAAAGGCGGATTTTATACAGCTAGAAACATTTAGGTAAAATACTCAAATGCATTTTTGGCATCTACAAATTACCAAAAATGATTAGGCCCTGTGCCCACTGGGGAACTCTTATCCAACAGAGATAACAAAATGTGTGTTAGAGGAGACTGCAGTGATTGCGGTTTCAATGCTACTATTGAAATACAATGCTCGTTTAAAAAGATTTTTACATTTAGCTGTTGCCACTCAGAAAAAGTAAAAAACGCAATGCTGTAGGTGAAAGGAAACATGAAAAAAATAACTAACAAAATTTGAAAGTCATCTTTTGTAAAGAGGTTCCCAGTGGAAACAAAGTCTTACTTTTCAGTAAAAACTGTTGGTATAGGATAGTATTCTTTTGATTAGTTTTGCCTGCTTTCAGAATTCAGCAACCCCACAAGGAAAACCACCCCAGTTAATATTTCTCAGTATGAGAAAAACTTAAGACACAGTGTATATATAAATGTGTCTAATGTATAGAGCCACTATATTAAGACATTAAGGTCTTAAGAGTGAATGTAGTTTATGTCTGAAAGCTAATTTAAAATTATGAGAAATATTTGGGGTGATGCGCAAAAGTACAGAGATGCTGAAGGGTCCATGTAACCTACTAGACTCTACTACTAGAAGGACTGGTTTATACACAACACCACAGACATCTTAAGTTCTTCGGCAGACATGAGAACGACACAAAAATCGATCAAACCAGATAAGTCAACTAGAGTTCCAAAACTTGTGCGAGTGACGCAAAAGAAGAAAGCATCTTCCTACCTAACACGGAGCCAGACGATTAGACTAAATAATATTTACTTCAAATAATTTGAAAGCAGCAAACCATTGACAATGGTATTGTCAATATTAATTGTGCACAAGCTGGTGTTAAATAGTTTTAGATAAATTAATCTACAACTAATCCGTAATATTACTTAGCATCCAAAAAGTCAGCAAAACACAAAGCTTTGAGCCAAAATACTAAAAAAATACTCCTGCCAATCTAGGATGATTTATTATTTAAAAATCAACACTGTAGCCTCACTGGCTATCATTTCAACGTACATACAAGAGTCATAAAAAACAAATATTAAAACGGTAGATTTCTACTATGTATCAGTCAATGTGAAATAACAATTAGCATATAATCATCAATCTGCTGCATTGACATTAAAAAAATTTAAGTTTTCATTTGATGTATACCTTCAATATTATTTACAAGTTCTCACAGATAAAATACAGTTTAAATTTCTGTGTAACTGAATCGGACAACTCGACTAACAAAAAAAAATAAAAATTGATGGCACAAAAATTGTCTGATCCTAGCTTTCAATTTGTTTTTCAATGTTCACATGTAACTTACTCTTTCCAATCATATCTGTAAGCTCCTGCAATTAATTACGCACTGATCCTTAATGTATACCTAATGCAAATATGGCGCAATAACATTCAACTTTTAAACTGAAATGGGATATGTATACAACAATACTGTGAATAGAACATTTACAAAGTGTAGATTGGTCAACTATCGACAAGTTGAACATTGCCATTTTTTTTCTATCTTCCAAAAAAATACAATCCAATTTGAATAGATCACACAAAATGCTCAATCTGTAATAAGTACTGTAAATGATCGGGGAACTTTGACATCTGAAACTTGCCAAACTATTATTACAAGCACACTGAAAAAACCAACTCAGCAGTCACAGTACACTTCAATTAAACTCACACATAATGAAATGGCAATTCATTATTGAATCTTAAAATTCAAGCCAGAAACTCTTTGGTCCACTGGCCATAGCTGCTGGTAAAAAACTAATTTGATAATTTCCACTTTTATCAGCCAAATGGATCAATAAAGATTAGGTGTATTTACGGAGTCTCAAAACTGCAAAAAAGGCAGAACTAGTACAAAACTTTACCCAAAATACAGTACAAGCAACAGAGCTGGTACTGCTTTCTTGCCATGTGATCTGTAACACATTTTGAAATTTATTTGGCAGAACACAAAAAGTGGCCAACAAATTTAGCAAATTACCAGCCTCAGAAGCATGTAGACCAAAAAGTAACAATGCATCCACAAAGTCAATTTCCATTAACTATCAGTGTATTTTCTGAGAGAACCACAGTATTTATACAACTCTTACAAACCCTTCTTTGCAATGCAGCATGGTGAATACAGCAAGTGTGTATTACACATTGTCTGATATTCCAGATACACAACACAGCTGTGATTACCAATTATGACATTTTAAGGGAAGTAGACTTACCTTACACCTACCTGAAATCAAAGTACTGAGTTTTAGAAGTCTTTTCCTTGCTTACCTCATCTCTCCTCGTCTCCTTGCTCATATATTTATAGAGAGACATTTAAATGAAGGAATGTCATTCTTTATTGTAAATTATGACTTCAAATGTTTTTAAAATGTTTAATGATTTATGGCCTATACGTGACTGTACTCATGAGGAGTGAGTAGATAGATTTCCTAGATAGTTTATTATTCTGGGCAATAACATACCACGCCCTCTGTAGATTAAATGTTGACCAAATATGTCATGGGCACAGAAAACCCTAAACTAAACTGAAACCTTTAATCTGATTAAGAAGAGAGGAGATAAGCAATCAAAGCAGACTTTTTCAAACACATCTTCTGCCATGTAGTTTAGACTATTTGAGCCTGAACTGGACTGGCCCGGTCCAGGTCTAAAGAATGTAGTGATGAAGAAGACAAGAGTTTATGGTGAATAAAATACCATCGGAAATGTTGTACCCACCTCCCTTCTCGCTTAGCGGTGTCTGTACTCTCTCTCCCTCTCCCGGTCTCGGTCACGGTCCCTCTCCCGATGACGGTCCCGCTCCCGGCTGCGTTCTCGGTAATAGTCCTCATGCCGGTCACGACTGCGGGACTTGTGACGCCGGCTCTTTTCTCTAGAGCGGCTGTGGTCTCGTTCCCTGGAACGTTCTCGCCTGGCATGGACAAGCATCATTGGACTGTGTACAGGGGTTTCAAAGTTTCAAATATCAAATCTTACAGGGCCAATTCCCATTTGGAACAAATAATTAAGATAGTCAGAATTACACTTAATGCAGGCTAAAAATACAAAACCATATAAAATGGGATATCAAATAGTCCATACATCTTTAAATCTGGCTGGCACAATTTTTTACCTTTGTGCTAGATCCAAAATATTCTGTCGGACAAGTGGTTTATGGCTCTTTTTTTAGTATGGCTTGTAAACAGAGTCAGTGTCACATTTAATGGCTACTGCACAAAATAAAAATCTTACCTGGAAGCGGAACCGTAACTTTTTGACTCAATGCCGTGAAGACAGTCCTGCAGGGAACTGATGAGGACCTTACAGCGGTCGTCTGCTGACACTTTGGACTGCTTAATCAGACTAATCGCCGTCACCAAGGTCTCTATAGCACTTCCATAGTCAGCTAAAGAGAAAACATGGTTGCAATAAGCTTTAATTGTTTCCTAATTTTTGTCTTGTTGGCATAAAATGTGAGCACACCCACGGTAAGTAAGTACTTTTGGTTGTATGTATTCTATATTATTATGTAGGTTACCTGCACTGGCGTCAGACACTGCTCTAGATATGGCACTGGAGGAGATAGCTCTGTTTCGGTTCATGATCTCCTCAAACTCTGCCTCACTCAGAGGGGTCCGCGACGCCTCCATCTCCCTACAAATACACACACGGGTCAGAGCGTGTGTTAAGTTCCAGAGTTATGAAGGATGTTATCTTTGCAACCAAAAACTTTAAAGTTTGCACTTGATAAAAATAATTAAAAATTTGTGCCAATGCATTGATAACATATTGTGACAAAACATATGAATTGCTGTTTTGAGTATTTGTTACACATCCAACACCCATTCTTACCGGCCTCCAGGACCATAGTCCCCTCTTTCATATGGTGGCGGGCGTCCGTATGGGTCGTTTGGTCCAGGGGGGCCTCGGCTGTCGTTGGGGGGCATGTTGTTGTTGCCAGGTGGTGGGAAAAAGGCAGGGTTGACATGGGGTGCTGGTGGTGGTCCACCTGGTGGGGGACCTGGCATGTGTGGTGGTGGCGCCAAAGCCATGGGGGGCCCAATTGGGCCAGGGGGGCGTGGAGGGAAGGGTCCTGGGGGTGGTGGGCCCTGTTGAGGGGGTGGGGGACCAGGGGGAGGGCCATAACCTGGAGGAGGTGGGCCTGGGGGCAGGGGTCCCATTGGAGGCTGGCCAAACTGACCAGGGAAGAGAACTGGGGGAGGAGGCCTGTCCCCACGATTTGGAGGACCAGCGAGGGGAGGGGGGAGGCCCTGGCCAGGAGGTGGAGGCCCTGGAGGACCAGGTGGACCGGGAGGGGGACGTGGGGGACCCTGCATTCCACCTAAAAGAGAACACAAGGGACACAACAGAAGTGCAGAAGACAAAGTAAGATCTAGTGAACTCTTAACTATAACTCCTGCTATAACAAACAAAAGATAAGAGTTCTCCCCAAAATATTAGAGTATGATGGGGAAATAAGTGTGCTGGTAAGACATCACTACGACTTTTCTAATTAAAATCAAATTAAACAAAACACGTGTGGCACGGCCGATTCATCGGTCAAGCTCTAATTTAATATCCTGCAGTAGCCAGTATTTTCCATGATTACTTTCAAATGTAGATGCTCATAGGTACTTATTAAAGCTGCAGCGTGTAGAACGCAAACATTAGAAGACTTTCAAGTAGAATGAGACCTCTTCCTGCAGCTCACCCTCTCCCCTGTTTGTCGCATAGGCAATGCGTGAACAGAACAGCCAATAGGACCGCCCTTTCTCTAAAATGACCTGTGATTGACCAGTCTCCTGTGACTACATATTTTAATGCCGACTACAGAGCAAAGACGAGGTGCAGACATTGAATTACATCATGCCGATTTTTTTTTTTACTATGGACTTTTTGACCAACAACGGCAAAAATAAAGTGCCTACCACAGCAATAACAAACCGATAAGTAAGACCAAGCCATAGCTACAGGGAACAACTCATGTCAAAAGGTCACAAAGTAATGCTGCAAATTAAATCAGAAGGCAGATGATGAGATCCACTCATAGCAATTTAATTCAAGCAGGCTTTTTTTAACTAGATACCCTGCAGGGCTGGACTCTTTTTCATCAACACTTAATTGAGATGGTGCATTGCTAAAGTTGTCAAGAGCCCCAAGACTTTAGCATGGCAAGCTTACATATATTTGAAATACTGTATATACTGCAGTTAGCAAAAAGATTATTTCCATGCAAGGGCCACTCGTGAGATATCATTTAAGGCAAATAGGGACTAAAAGGATTTGTCAGATTCATACATTTTTGTCATGCAGCTGCATGAAGGAATTTAAAGGGAAGTGTTGATTGTTGATCATTGAGCCATTACACAGGATAGAAGAGCAGAAGAGGTACAGAAGTACTGTTGTATTCTGACTAGATTTAATTAGAGATGCACAGATCCAATACTGATATTGGGCCGATACTGACTCAAATAGCTGGATCGGTATCTGTTTCAAATGGTACAGATACCGATACAATGGTATTCAATTTTGTGTGTGTGTGTGTGTGTGTGTGTATACATACATACACACAAATATAGGACATTTATTTCCTGCTTGGATTTAGACCAATTTGTTGGCAAATGTAAAAGGTTTTCTTGTAATGAGGTTTTTTGTAATTCCTGTTGATGTTGACAATTATTTATCAATTTGCTGGTGTACTATTTATTGTTTAATAATAAAAAAAAACAGTACATTTCTTCTTCCATCTATCAGTTTGATTAGATTGTGATTTTTTTTAACTGAACTGACCTCAAAAGAACAAAGTACATCTCTAAATGGTGTGTTTCTCTAAAATGTTTTACTTTGAACACACGTTATACCCTGGTCTCTTGTAAGTTTTGGATGGAAACTGTCTATTATGGGGCTTAGAGAGCTTGGTGAGAAATTCAGCTGTTTTTGGGTCAGTCAACCAATGGCATAACTCCTACCAATAAACAGCTGAGGGTTAGGATAAAAGGTGATCAATCTATTCAATCAGATCAATCGAGGTGTTTCACCTCTGCCACGCCAGCTCCCGTTCCTGCCCCCCGGCGGGAAGGGATTGAAACTCATATCCATCAGAGGGCCATCTTGGTGCCTAATCAGATCTGGTCTCATCCCTGGGCCTAATGGGGAAGAAAGCAAACCAATCACAACTCTTCCCTTCATAAACTTCCCCCTACTAACTGAAGGCCTGTCACAGCCCAGCGTCACGAGGCACCAGCCACTAAGCGAAAGAAGGGATGTGAAAAAAGGTGGGATGGATGGAAAAAGACGCAAAAATGAGAGAAGCTGGCAGCTCCATTTTCTCTCACTATGTGTGTAAGGCAGCCAATCCAAGATTTGCAAGTTTAAGATTGGTAGCTTGCCAAATAAAGCTTTGAGCAGATTGCTTCTCCTGAATGGTGTTGGAAATTGTCAGTAAGTAGAAAATTGCAGCCAGGGAAGGATTATTTGTTCAACTGGAGGTGAAGAGGGACAACTAAAGAATAAACCAAATGGGGAGGGGAACATGCAAAGACACAGCCCTGCCAAGAGAGATTTAATGGGTGAAAGATCCCTCACAAGAAACACACACTACCATAGACTAGCCTTGGTTCCATGCGGGTGTGAGTACTAGCAAAGCTTGGACTGTGCTAACAGAGTAGCTGCCAGACAGAAAGCAGAATTTTACTTCATCTCATATTGTGTTTTCAAGGCATGTGTCACACTATGATGATTATTTCAATCTGTTGCACTGCTTTATTATTGTAAACAAAAATAATCACTACATGGATGACAAAAACCTGAAAACAAAAATCTAAATATGAGGACATCTTTTATGCATGAACTCACCTTGTTCTGATATAGCAAAACCAATTCAACCAACAAGGTCCAATATATTGATTCAGACTTTTCAAATCAAATCTACTTCCTAACCCATCTGATTTCAGTTTTTAAATATAATCTTTTAACTTAGTGAAGTGAGAGGGGCTTTGTCACTACCATAATGGCACAAAGACTTGTTAAACTAACCAGGGAAATGTGGTGGCGGTCCTCCAGGCCCAACAGGACCAGGGAAGCGGTCTCCACCTGGGCCAGGTGGTCCAGGGAACCTGCCTCTGCCTCGACCCATGGGGAAACCCCCACGAGGGCCAGCGCCAGGGGGGCCAGCTTTACCTTCCCCAGACATCTGACCTGACTGGGTACCTGTGAAATAAAGAGACAACAGTATCTTAGTTTTCAATTTAATATGCAATAAATAATAAGTGTGTTCATTGTGTGCAGATTTAAAACAAGACTGGTTCTATAACTGAAGAAAATACATGTGTTAAGTGTATGTGACAGTATGTCAGATATATGTCCATGTATCTAATGTTGTCCATTTTGCTGCAGTGCAAGTGCATTTTCAGGAGACTAACTGATGTGTCAGAGCATTTGCAAATATCTATCATATACATGACCTCTTGCACGTAACACTAGCACCGCCAGACACTTTAGGGGTACTATAACCGCCAGACCCGACACCTAAAGCTTGATTTATGGTTCTGCATTGAATCTACACAGTAGGTATGTACATAGGTACGCGTAGATTCGGACTCTAAGCCGTAGCCTGATGTGCACCTCGCCAGAAATGTAACTGCACGCTGTGGCTACGCGGATCGCAATGACTGTAATTGGTCCGCTTGGCTGGGCTTGGCAGAGTCGCATTTCCCTCTACCCATTTACGGGTTCTCCTTCTCCATGAACATGAAATCAAGGAGGGTTAACTTTTCCTGTTACAGCTTTCCGACCGAGTTCAGAAAGCACAGGGAAGACACTTTGTTTCTCCGTCTCCGGTACTTGCTCCGAAGCTTATCCCTGCTAATCCCCCTGCTGTGTCCACTCATGTAACCTGCAATCAGACTTTGCAGTCCGTTTTGAGGCGGGGGGTGCCATACAGTAAATATCACTGCCTCTATCGCTGCCACAAGAGTTTTATAATACCTCAGGGGTAAAAAACAAAACACGCATTTAACTGCCCAGGAGTTTGGGTAACAGCTGACTGTTTCCTGCAACAACAAAGCACAGTCCCTTTGTCTCTTTTCTTTCTACTTTCTCTGTGAAAAGAAGCTGCCTTCAAGTGTGGTTGGAAATGTCGAGATCTATTAACGATCTGACGGAAAACAATAATTTAGAAATATAGTCTACTTGTGCTACATTGGGTAGTTAAATAACACAACAGGACGTCACACAAATAGGCCATGTAAGTGACACTCGCACCGCTGCACAACCCTGCGCACATCGTCGGATCACTTTTCCTGGTCTGAATGAGCCTTAAGAGCATCTGTATGCTTTTGTTTTGGCTGATAAGCGCATCATCCCTCAGCCTGCATCCCTCTCCACCTCTATAGTGCTGCGTTAATCTCTATAGCAGCAAGGACACTGGCAGCCCCCACACAAAATACACAGCCAGGTAGTCTATCAAACAGCTTGAACTGATGCTATTCTACATTATAAGCAGTGTATAACTTGCAACGTAAAACATAAAAAGGCATGAACCAAATGCTAAAACACTGTAGTCAATTTAGGTATTTTTTTTAGGCAAGTAAACTTGATGGTAAATATGATCACGGTGCAAATGATTACATTATCACATTTTGTCTAAATGTCTAACGTGTGTGTCTGTGTGCAGTGTCTTTCAGTTCAACAGTCAACACACAACTTGCCATCTGATCGCGCACTTCCACACCAACCTATAAAATAATACAATTTAGAAACGTTAGTGTTTTGTTCAAATAAATCACATAAATATCATTCCTGATTTTATTATAGCGTATAGTGCACACACGGGACTCCTGTGTTGGGACACAACTTTTATAGTCCGATGGATTAGTTTTGTTTTCATTAATTTTTATATATTATATACATTGAAAAGGATTAATACTGTGGGCCTATGTACCTTAATGTTATTATAAGTGCATGATGAGTGAGGGAATAATGGCATTCAAATAAGTTTCTACATTCCATTCATTGTCTCAATGCGCTGTACGTCCATTTGGCTGCCGGAGGAGAGTACCAACGTTAATCGGTGTTGCCCTTGGCGGCTGAATGGGTTGTTTTTTGAAAAACCCCTCTATTTCACTATGACAATATAGGCATGTGCAGAATAGGTATTTAGGAAAAGTCAGGGCAGAAAGGAAGCATGGCACTAACAGTGACGGACTAATTTACACCTTTGAATCAAAATGTTCAATGGTGTCGGCTCTGGCGGTTCTAGTGTTAAACCAGCATGGTTAACTCTTGCTGAGTGCATTTTAAAATATAGCGATGCCAAGTGTGCATTTATCCTACTTACTTTTGCGTGACTGCATCTCAAACTGGCTGAGTGACTGTTTGTTGCACGGCGTGACGATGGGATTCTGACCATGGAGCTCCCTCTTTGACAGCAGCTCCATTAACTTCCTGGATGATGCCTCCGAGGCCACACACACCAGTGCAAACCTGTAAAATGAATGCCGAGGATATACGCAATCACATTTATGCAAACAAATCAGCGCAAGTACTAGATTAAGATATATAGATATACACTTAAACAAAAATTTTAATAAAAATTTTTATTTCTTGTGTTAAGCTCATACTTATTTCCATCTGTATACATAATAGTCTCTTGAAAGCAGATATGAATAAAATTACCCCCATCCAACATGGGATTCCACTCATGACTCTCAACATGTACTAGGGCTGCAAGATTATGGCCAAAATGATAATCACGATTATTTTGATCAATATTGAGATCACGATTAATAATCACGATTATTTGTTGATTTTAACCAAAAAAAAAAAAGTATTGTCACATAGGCCAATTATAACTGCTTTTACATCCATATTGTGCTACATTCCTCCTTTATTGAAGGATACTGTGAATGAGTATGCCATTTCAGCTGTTGAGCGACCGCTTTCCATACATGCACGTTTGCCGTAAGGTATCTACCTGACGAAATAGCAACACAGATTTCGGTGGCTCATTACACTGCTACTTACATGTCTGCGTTGCGCTCTGATGCTCCAAAACCTACGTTAGAGGCAACATAAACATCGCTGCATGTCACGCTAGTAAACACTAATAACACGTTACACAGCAAGTAACGTTAGCCTACCATTAGCTACAGTAGTAACTGGATTAAACACGGCTAAAATGCTGACAGCTAAACGGTGTAGTTAGGGGTGGGAGATATTGACAAAAATGAATATCGATATTTTTTTTCAATATCTCCATATCGATATTCAGACGATATTTTTGAAATCCTTCTAGAAGTTAAAAGAAGCCCTGCTCGGAGGCTATTTCAGTGGTTCTCTTGGGAAAATGTACAAGCAAGATGAAATCATAACAATAAACAAAGGGCTCTGTTCTGTAACATATTGCACACAACCATGTTCTTATTGGAAGCAGTCCTGGAGCTGGGACAGGGCCGGGTCAGACTAGGTTCTGATAGTCCTACTTGGCTGTATAGTCCTTCTGACCGGGATTTATGCTGGGATCAAGAGTTGGATGTGATCTGACTGGCTCAGGTGAGGGAGAGGTGCAGTTCTGTATGCTTTTTTGATGTTAGAGTATACATGGTGTAGTGTGTTCTTACCTCTAGTAACACAATCTACATGCTGGGAGAAAGCTGGAGGGGAACAGACTTTAAGGACGCCTTGTAAAATTCCCCTGTATCCTGTATCCAGGTGATCGCGCTGCAGTTTGTTCACTATGGTTAGCAGTGAACCAAACTTTTGCTAACGTTAGCATCGGGGGCTACGTAGACGGCAGTGTGCGGTTTTCATAGTAAATAAAATGGTCTGTATATTACCAATAGGGCTCCACGTCAGGTGAGCCGTGCTGGGCAACGATCCTGCAGTTGGTACTCCATTTGTGTGCACAAAAATGCAGTCCTCCGCCTCTGGTCGTGCCGGAGTTATTTTCTCATTCTGCCGGTAGATAGCTAGCTCGGCGTGCTAGCGCCGACAACAACCTGGAGGGCTTCGTCAGGCTATATCCTTCGGGATGTTATGAGCCGCCTGGAAGGCTCTCGTAACGGCTGTGTTGTATCGTGGTCCTGTATTGATTAGTTCAGTGTGGCTGTACGTACTTGTATAAATATACACCGACAGGAGAGCCGCTGCACAATCACGCGCCGCCATCTTTGTTGACATGAGTGAACGTCATAACACACAGGTAAGAACTAGTAGCAGCTTACTCTCGTGCGGGACGATCGTGATTTTGTACAGTCAAACAAACCCCTACAGTATTAAAATTGATACATATAATTGTTTAGAAGGTCATAGTGTGCGTTATTCGTTTTCTCTTTAACTTCCTTCAGCTCTTTTCATGTGTGGGGGGTCGGATTGTACAAATTATGAAATATTCGATATCCCAATTTTGCATATCGTCCAGACAACAATTTGGATATTATCGTCTAAACGATATATTGCCCACCTCTAGGTGTAGTGTGACTGTATTTCAATATAGAGGATTCCAACAGTGGGACATCAAACAGTCTGCTGCTAAAGCTATGAGCTAAAAGACACAAACTAGCACTGGTCACTGCTGTTGTCTGAAAAACAAAACAGACGGGACAAAATGTTGCGTTTACTGGTAAACATTGTGACCGGCTTATGATGACCGACTGCTACCTGTTTTGGAATTTTCCTCACGTTACTCTGTCATCTGTGAATGTCTACATCTAAAAACTAAGCTGCGCGGTGCAGGGAACAACTCTGATTGGCTCATGGAGGTACATGACCAGACAGTGGTTTATGGAGCGCTAGATTGGCTTTGCAAAAACTTTGGTAAGGAGCGTTCTATGAACGGAATGACGCATTTTAAATATAATTGATCGTGGGAAGCCAAAATCGTGATCCAAATTTCATTAATTGTGTAGCCCTAACATGTACCAAGAAGTAATTATTCTAACCTATAACAGGCTGCAATTTAGTCCAATCATGTCACACATAGAAAATAAAGATCTCACCCTTTTGACTGGCCATTGGCTCGGTTTTCAAAGAACTTGATCTCCAGCACATCTGTGATGCCTACTGACCGGATAGCTTCTGTCAGGTCCTCGTCTGTCGTCCACTGCACAAGAGAAGAAAGCACCATCAGTATATTCGCACTGATTTCCTTAATTTGATAATTATGTAATGTTTCACAACTTGCAGATAAATGCATGGGTCTACATTTGGCATGGCACAATAATACGACTTTACTTTAAAGAAAATGTTTTTATTTATGCTCTTAAAATGGAGTTTATTCAATATTTTCCTCCACATAGCCTAGCACGAACAGAATTCTCTGATACCCACCCATGTGAGGTTTCCTATGTACAGGGCAATCCTTTTGCCTGTGTAAGTGTACACCACATTGGGCTGGGAACTCTTCCCTCCCTCTGAGCCACCTGGTGTAGGCAGTGTGTCCAGGTAGTCGCGGTCTTCTGGAGCATCACCATTGTTGGCTGATGGGGATATTACATCATCATACAGGTCAATCTGTTCGTGGACTGGGTAGTCAGCTTCCTGTTGAGTTTAACAGCAACAATTCAGTCAAACATGTGGGATGCATTATGAGCAGTTTCACAACACTGATTATACCTGTGAGTAAATCTGAGACAGTTGTACAATGCTATTCAGTACCAAAATGTGCAGAATCCCCCAATAATGTTTAGATTTTTCAGTACATACATAACACCAGGGGGTATAATTTGTGTTTAGTTTTCTTCATTTGATTTCAGCAGTAACTGGTTGGACAGGAAAACCTGATGATTTGTTTAATGTGGAATAAATGATTCAAGAAAAAGCAGTTTATTTTTATCCACCAGGGTTTTTCCTGCATAGAGAAAGTTTTGGCACCCCCAAAAGAGGTTTTAGCCAGCGCCAAAGGAATATCATGTGTCTCAAAAACGTCTCATTTTCAGCAGCCAGCCTCCCTTTCATCCACAGCCACTGCTATCTATCTCCGTTTGCAGAGTCAGACTGTACCGGTGACCGTGTTGCTCTGGGGACCGGCAGCGCAGCGAGAAACCGCTGCTGACTGTAACTTGCAATTAAACAAGCTAACGTTAGTTAACAGGTAACGTTAACAATAAACAAACAATAAAGATCGCTAGCAAGCTTACCGGCTCGGTTTTAAAAACCTGTTGCAGCTGCTGTGAGGTCAGAGGCTAGCGGATCAGGGTCTGGCTGTTTGTTTAGCTACTTGATGTAACGCAGCAGAATCCCACCGTTGCCACTGTACATCACTCTGACAGTCAATACTTGCGGTGACTGGTGTCTGAAACACATGTCCAGCTGTGTGCACAAGTGTGTTTATGTTGTAAAGGAGGCAAAATTTCTGCCACCACAGTATCAGAAATAGGGCTGTACAAAAAAATGGAGTCAGGGTTGCCTTTTAAATGATCCTGCCGACGTAACGCATCCCTGTTGGCTGCCACTCACATTGCAATTTAACAAGTAGAACTATTCAGAGGTTATTGGTTTAACTCCACATATATTGCCAAAACGTTGGGACAGACCTGCCCCCACTGCTAAAAAAAATCCTAAAGGAAACACTGCCACAGATTATTTTACACACTCCAGTACAGTAATGTAGGTGGCGGTATGAGCCTTAAACTTGGTTTGCGATCTGCTAATTAACACACAGAAGAAGACAACGACCAACAATCTTTTTCCCCGCAGAGAAGACTGCTAGAGTCAATTTGGAGTTGAAAAATAGGGTTGAAAAATGATATTTTATGGAGTTTTTTTTTGAGCGAGACAACGTCTCTGCATATTCAGGAAGTCAGGTCAATGTCGCTAAAAAGGGCATTTTCAGTTTTCGGCCGAAATACTTTTATCACCGAAACAATACGGCCGAAATGTTGTGATGACGCAAACAGAAACTGCGACCTGCACGTGTGTCAGTACCCGATCCGTTCCACCTGCAAAGCGTCTCCTAAGCAAAGAGGTTGAGACGGACCACGGAGTGAAAACCATGAAAAGTACGCTCTTAGAGTCTGTCAGCACACGTTTCAGTGAGATCTATTTGGATCCTCTGCACTTCATTGCGACTGTACTTGATCCGCGTTATAAAGACCATTACTTGGATGCGGAAATAAAGCAGGGCGCACGAGAAATGATCCAGGCCGCGATGGATGCGGAGAACCCGCGTGGAGACGGAGACGCGCACGGAGCAGCACCCAGCGCAGGAGATCAGAGCGCAGAAAAAAATAAATAAAAAAGACTTGTCTCTCTGCACCAGATGAGGGGCATGCACCCTCGTTGTCTGATATGTTCAGTGAAATCCTGCAAGAAAGTGCCTCAAATAATAATAATAATAATAATAATAATAATAATAATAATAATAATAAGTAAGCTATTCTGTTCTTAGGCTACTATATACTGTATGTGACTATCAGATTGTAGCCAGATTTCTGATAGATATTTTTTTAGGGCTGTCCTCGACTAAAGAAATTCTTAGTCGACTAACACTTATACGATTTTATCGACTAATCGATTAGTTGATTTAATTGACAGGAATTAATTTGAGAGGTGGTTAAGACTAGAAAAGCACAATATAAATGTAGTTAATTAATCATCTGTAAAACTGAGTTTCTCCACAATTAATCCTGCAAAAGCACCACTTTAAATCTTGTGTTTACCATAAATGTGCTCAGAAGTTTCTTGGAAATAAGTAATTAAGCATGAATAAGCATAAAAAATGACTAATCGACTAAAGACATCTTAGTCGACTAAGACCAAAACGACCGATTAGTCGACTAATAGGTGGCAGCCCTATAATTTTTTAATTAAACTTTAATATTATGTATACAATTGCAATGCCTTGATTTTAGTAAAGTTAGTACACAGTCATAGCCATAATGCAATGTTTGCAAACTGGGATAATCAGTGAGCAAACTGGGACTATTAATCGCGTGATGGAATACAACATGGTAACGACTCGCGGCTTGTATACCATCATGAAGAAGGTCACTGATTTGGAAAGAAAAATTGACCAGTTGACCGGATGAACAATAGTATGAGTGTTAAATTAGAGCAGCCATTCGTGTAGCCCAAACAAATTTAATCTTTCGGCCCCCTTATCTTGGACGGACTTGCCAAGGCCGTTTCTTGAGACAAACAGTCACCCGTCCTCCCCGTGCCTGCTGATTGTCGTATCGGCCCTGGACTGTTCAGGGGCGTCATCGCTATAACATTCTGCGGACTGAGACACTAGTGGGCTGCCAGGCTGTGCGTTTCTCAGCAGACAGCACAGTTACTCTACATCACAGACAATTTATTTATCAATATTTCAAAATAGAAAACATTACACTTCATAATGTTTTGTATTTGTAATACTATTGTATTATTGCACAAATTAGCTACAACAGTAACAGCAGTTACTTTATGTAAGTCACTCCTACATTTTTCAACTGAGGAGCAAAACATGCCCCTTGGGAAAAAGATACAGTTGTGCCCTGTTCATACTAATCAAATGAACTGGACTTTGTTGTCAGATGCGAAAGCCCCGTTCCCTTACTGCATTATACCATTAAATTAATTTGAATTGTTACCTGCAGAATTTTGTATTAAAATATTTGCAGTACAATTAATATAAGAAGTCTGAACTGTTTCTTACTCAAATATAGGGTATTGTAGGGCTGTGCAATTAATCAAAATTTAATCGTGATTATGATTTTGGCTCCCAACGATCACAAAAACAGAATTGAGAAAAACAATTATTTAGCTCATTACGTTTTGCAAGTAAACTCTTTTCTCTTGTGTTCTGAAAGAAAAAAATAAAGTTTAAATAGGAAAAGCATTAAAGGCAAATTTCACAGTTGTATGTGTTCTTTTTTACTATTTATTTATTTAACTTTTTCCACTGTTTTTTAAGTTCAATAATTGCAACATCTTTCCAGAAGTCAACGAATAATCGTGTTAAATTATCGTGATTTCAATATTGACCGAATTAATCGTGATTATATTTTTTCCCATAATTGACCAGCCCTATGG
Organism: Perca flavescens; assembly: GCF_004354835.1. Taxonomy (NCBI): domain Eukaryota; kingdom Metazoa; phylum Chordata; class Actinopteri; order Perciformes; family Percidae; genus Perca; species Perca flavescens. Next base: position 12,769,647 of record NC_041353.1, on the reverse strand, counting down.
TATTGGTGTAAATGTTGGCAGACATGCACAAATAAACTGATTGACAAATGTATGTGTAAATTTCACAATAACTTCCAGTGAAGTTTGATATATCCTTTATTTCCTATATTAAGTACATTTTACACATACAAGGAATGTATCCTCTACAACTGACCCATCCAAACAAATTTAGTTAGTTAAACATTTTACTGTTTGTAAAGGCAAATCCTAAATGATCAACTTTGTCAAAAGTCCATTACATTAAATCTATTAAGGCATGGGTGTACTGCCAACCAGTTAAGTCTGTTTTAAAACACTTTAATCTTCTCTGTGAACACACCTAGATTTCTTTAGATGCTTTGGCAAATGAATACCTTAGTATATGACTAAGGTATACGTGTCTGTGCACGTGACAAGATAAAATTAACCTGATATACAAACAATGCAGTTGACTGCAGGTAGAACATGTTATTGGGGAAATCACAGTGATTGTGTTATTTTATTTTAGTGTCGCCAATGTTCCCAATCAAAGATTGGGACATGTAGAGTCACATGGGGACATGTACTCATTGAGAAGGTCATGTCAGGATTAAGGCTGCTACTAGTCTGGTTTAAAGGATGTTAAGTGCTGGGATAAAGCCTGACATGTCTCTCCGCTTTCAATTTTGCAAGGGCACCATCGCTGCACTGCGGTCAGACCAGTTGTGAATGGTTTGAAGAAATACAAACAAGCCAGAGCATTTTCCCCATCCCTGAATAGATCAGCAGTGTGGCTACTCCAGCGCTGATGAGATAGGTCTTACAATGCAAGGATAGCATAAGCTGGTGTAACCGTGTGGATTCCACCAGGCGCAGATGTGCTGTGTTTCGGCTGCACTGTGCATCATACCACACGGAGCGTTCAGAAACAGAGCATTATGCTTGCAGATTTAGTTGATTTGGTCATTTTTCCTGGATATTTGTGATTCTACCATAAAAGTAAGTAGTGATTTGGTCATTTTTCCTGGATATTTGTGATTCTACCATAAAAGTAAGTAGTGTACGAAGTAAACACACACAAAATTAACTGTTACTAATGTAGGCTAATCAAAAACTGCCCGGAACCCGTCGCTGGACGCATTGGAGGACCAAGACAGCTCAAGCTAACAGGCTAACTGCTTATTAGCTACCCAAACACAGAGCGCTAACATCTGCAAAGATTGGATATGTGAGCGCTTTAATCTGCTCTGTGTGCCCCTTATAAGAAACAAAGCGAGCAGCCACCAGACTCCAACATCTGTTGATCCGTGCAGGACTTCACTGTGAGCGGACTGTTTAGAGACGATGTGACCAGCAGGTAACGTTAAAAGGTTATCTGCTACTGTAGCAGAGCTGCAAGTAAACGCTGAACTGAGCTGTGTGTTTTCAGTGTTCAACACTGCTGCAGGTATTCATGCACGACTGATGACTAATTATAGTTTGCCTCAAACTTTTTATTTGTAAAATTTATTTAATTTGTATTATTTATTCCCCAACCTCATAAAATAAATTTGGGTCGGACATTAATTGACACGGTCGGTCGGAAACCGGAACCAAACAACAACAACAAATGGTATGCCTCATACCCCCAGCACTATAACAAACTAGGCGATCAACTCCCATGTTCTGTGAAGTAAAATTACTGTTTTTGTCAAAGGAGTCTGATTGGAGAGGGCTGCCTGCAGGTAAGGTGAATCGGTGAAAATTTCGTAGTATAAAACACTAGTACAATATTGATTTTTTAAGGTTGCTGCTGCCCTTGCTGGCCCTGTCATCAGAAGTACATTGCTTAGCTTCCATGTCTGTAGTCCTGCCTGCTTTCCAACCTGGGGGCGTGCCGTTGGTCATCTAGGTAATACACTGACGATGGATAAGTACCTCATACAACCCGACCTCAAAATATCCGAACTATCGCTTTAATTGAACTAGAATTATTACAAAGTGATGCTTGTACTAACTTTTGACATATATACTGACACTTATGTTCCAGCATGAAGTATATCTGCGACTAACTCTAATACATCAGCCCGGTTGAGTTTGGGTTTAATTATGTAACTGAAAAAGCTAATTTAACCTGACACACTGTGCGACTTCCGTAACTCTAGCATGGGCAGATGAGTGCACCTTGAGTGCGTACAATGGGTCAACATAACCTACACTACACTATGGGAGGAAGATGTTGGTGGAGATAACGTTGTCTCTAAATGGCCAAAAAACACAACAAATGATTTGCATCCCAGATTCGGTTGGAACGTTACGTTACAGAAAAGGGGCGTGTGTGGAGGAAGAAAACAACTTTTACCCTTAAATGCTACGTTACACTAAAATTTCAGTCAAAAGCTAATCTAATAAATTATTTTATAATTCATACAAGACGTTTCGTGCCTAACCATAATTAACTTCGTTTCAACCTAGTTTGCTTGTATGAACTGAAAACACACAAGACTTAACAAGCAACTTACTAACTCACGTTACACGGATTTTGTAAAATAGCTAATGCTAGCTAGCTAATGTAACGTAACTACGTTTGTTTGGCGGCCATGTCAAGGCCTGATACTGTGAACAATGAAAGTGGTTGCTTTTAGCATTCACCCAAATAAATAATCTCTTTGCACATTGCATGTCTATTACTACGCGCGGCATACGTCGTGTTAAATGTCGATAACATCGCTAATGAAACATTTCGAGCCGATTATTGTAGCTGAGGATGCAGGCTTGCAGCATGGTGAAAGGGGGCCTGTATGCGAGGGAAATCGTTTGCCCAGCAGAACACACCATTCCCCGACCATACTAACAACACATGTTTACACATATATACATAACATAGCACAGTTAGTCGAATTGAGGCGAATGCAGATGTAATACCTGGTTGAATTCCTCCTCTACGTCGGCGTAGATGTCGATGTGATCCACACCGTCCGCCATTTTCCTCTTTCCCGTCGCTCTCTCCGCCCGACGGTGCAGAGCAACACTGACTAACTGAGCCACAAACAATGAGACAGAGAGGGACAACTAGCGCCCCTGCTGGTCCACTTCACTAATTACAACACCTGCTGTAGACCATATAAACACAATAATAACAGGTCCGTCTCAAAAAAGTCTCAAGTCACTTTTTCTTGGGGAGGTCAGTCAAGTCACAGGTTATGGGGGGCTTGACATCTTGTCAGGGAGCCTAGATGTGGCAGCATCCCTGAATACAGAAATCTGAAACTGTAACTTGTACTGGATGCTGCTGCTGATGAGTCATTTAAATAAAATAATCATTGTACTGCAATGCTGTTCATAATTTTGTTGAAGGAAATAGAATCAAGGCATGAAGTAATACTGGATTCAGAGACACAAGTTAAGATGAACAACCATCACACTATCTACACCTTTTCTGTAAAACATCACACAGCAGAGATATTTCAAACCTTTGGATTATTCCTGTTACTGGTGCAATATGAAAGCTCATTTGGATACAAGAGCTCACATTGACACTTTTGTTCAGCTTCAATACAAAGTCTAAGGTTTTCTAAGATCCCAATTATCATCAAAATGAGATAACCTGTACATATATTTATGCATGACAGTGAAGTTTTACATGATTTAAAAGTAAAATTTGTAACAAATTTTGCTTGGATTTGTGATACATTTATGATAAAAGTATCTTCCTTGACCGATTCTGTTTTCGCCTGGTATTATTGTTAGTATCTTTATACAGTACTAAATACAGTACAAAAACCCTATGGATAATTTAATTTACTTTGTTCAAATCATGACATCAGTCAGTCAACATACAATTGGGACACATGTCAACCATACAACATACAGAATATTGTATAGTGGAAATTACAAACAAAAATGAGACAAATGAATAAAATTACTTATATAATCTCAACAACATATTGTGATGATGCACACTCACACACAATATGTAACTGAGTCTATTACACAAACAGGTCGATTCTCAGGCAATTTTGTTATCAGAGTAAGCTCAACTGAAAAACATGCTTTGTGAGATGATTCAGAAATACCATTAAAAAAACTACAGGGACGCTCAAAGCCCAAATACATTGAAATGCTGAAGTTCAAGATTGCAGATATGATATGAAACACAAGGAAATACAAAAATACCCTATGCAATTAGATTTACACTGTTAATTTATATTGCAATTACATATATGACATTTCCAAACAGGTTTCTTCTATATGACAATCTTGTTCCCATTTTATCTTTGCTTTTCATCATGAATTTATAAAATTATGTTATTCATGCCAAGCGCCAAGTAATAAGTAGCAGTTACATTACCTTGGGGCGCAAGTGAAGTATCCAAATACCACAGTCCAACAAATGCATAGTCACTGCCATAAACATGAATACCAGAAACATTTGTTTTGGTAAAACTGCATCTTTTGCAGGGTATTCTTTTTTTTCTTTTTCTTTTTTTTTTACTAGATTTGCTTTGAAACCATGCAATTGTATTTTCCAATACAATGATAACAACTTATCTAAACACAGTCTGAATCCATCATTGTATTATCCATGTTGATTGTACATCTAGTAACCTATGCAGAGTTCCAATTTCCACAGTGATGTCCAGCCAAACATAATTACATACAGTATGTACAAACACACAGAAAGACACAGAGAAAGGCAGACATTTTTAAAAAGATATGTCACAGAAATAAATATTTTTGTGATGTAATCCAAGTAAAAAAAAAAGATAGTGAAGGAGCTTCTCATTCTGATCTTTGATTATCTTTATTACATTTTTATCAGCTCCCACTGCAAGTACGTTCTTGGCACTTAGCCATCACCCTTTGAGATTTACAGGAGATTCAGAGAAACTCATATCGCAAACACCCTTGGTCAACACAACTTTCAGCAGCAACACTAATGTTGCATAACAATGTTTACCATATATTGCTGTAGCCCTTCTCTCCCTCATCTCATTCAATGTTTAAAAAAGCACATATGATAGTTGGTAGATGAAGCATTCAGAATGATAAAGTATTCGAGGTGTGCATGCTTGCAGCTGCATATACAATATGCATGTGTGTCTGCAATATTTAGTTCAGTGGGACATGAACCCCCCTTCCCCTCCCTCCATTTCAATGCACGTCATAGCTACCACCTGCATCTCTTTAGTCCCTTTTCATTTTGAGATGCAAAATGATGTATGAGAAAGCAACTAATGGGAAAATTATCCATGGCAACAACAGCCCATTCACTTGCTTCCTTTGCAGTTTTCAGTTCAAGTGTAATAATTTGCAGGAGTAACAAATGCTCAAAAACCACATCAATGGTCCTTCAGTAGAGACAAGGTTTGTGGTTGTCATTAACAAAATGTGCAGAATTAGTTTTTTTAAAATCCACTTGAGGTGTCCAGTGTCCAACCACATCTCTTGATTCATTCCAATCTCCTCCTTTATATGAGAAAGGGTAAAACAGCAAAGTTGTCCATCATCAGGAGACAAGTGCCAAGAAGGAGAGGCAGGTGAGAAAGAGAGAGGCAGAGAGAGATATAATAGAAGCTCCTCCACAGTCATTGGCGTTCTCCTATTGGGACAAAACAGAAAGTGATTTAACTTTGTGTTCCTGCCTTTTGATTTAAATTCAATGCAATCAAGCTTAACATGATAGCAGATATAGAAGATAGGAGTGATTACAACAACGCACACTAATACAATTTGGTGCATAGAACCAGGAGGTTATGAAAAAAATGAATGGGGTGGACCAATGAGAAGCTGACCTGGGGGTGGTAGGCGTGGCAGGACTCGGGGCGTCGGCGAATCTTCTGGGACCTCATCCTGTCACACTTCACTGAGGCATTATGTACAGCGGGGTCAAGGAGCAACAACAGGAGCATCAGAGGTTTCTTTTGAGTTGTCATTCATATATCAATACACTGAAAATGACATATTTCACAAATTTACCACAGCAGGTGCACACCCAGCCTCAGAATTTGAGCGAGTGGGGCAGGCGTGGTGCAATGTGAAAATCAAAACGCAATTATAGTGTTCACGGGTGGGAAGCTGCTAACAGATCCTGGACTTGTTGTTGGTCTGTCTACACCCTCTCCAGAGCAAGAGGGACTGCAATACAAATTAGTTTATTTTCGGAGAAAGTCAACGAGAGCAGCAAACTTAATGTATGTAAAGCAAACTCTAACAAAATCTAATGTAGTATGTGTGTTAAGGTGAGATCATTTCTCGAGATGAATCGGCATCCATTAATATAAAAATATCAAAGGATATATTTCACTTCTTTGGGCTGCATGGTGAGGGGTGGGTACTGTCTGGAACAGTCACAGTCTGCCTGCACCACCAACATCAACAGGTTGCTCTCAGGTATCTGTTGCACCACAAACATCCTGAAACACACACAAACACATCTAATATAAAATGGGTAAAAATGTGCACACAAACATAAGCACAGAAAAAGAAAACCTCTCATGTATTGTATGACATTAACACTTTCTCAAGTAGGGGGCGCTGTGGGGCTAGATACAATTCCCACAATGACTGTTACACTGATCAAAAATATATATATCAACAACTCCAAATAATATTTCATATAATCCTTTATAGGGTAAGTTATATGCAAAAAATATGTTTACAGAATTACTTGACTGCATGGGTTGGTCGTACTGGGTAATAAACATTTTGAAATCTGAGTAGTGGTGCTGTAAGCAGCATTTGTGCTGCTTTATATCTCTTTTGGCCTCATGAGGGCGTTCACACTCAACCTATGAACACACACACACACACACACACACACACACACACACACACACACACACTAAGATGTTTCCCTTTCTCTCTTCTTCACCTCCTTGTTTCATCTCTGTTTCTGTCATCCACTCTCCCCATCTCTTTTTTTATTTACCTCTCTGAATACGTTCTCTGTTTTCCAGTCTCTCTCTCTCTCTCTCTCTGCTACGCTATGTCTTTCTATAACCCCATGCATCCAGATCTATTTCTGTTCTTTTCTACTGATTTCCTTCTTTCTGATACTCACACTGCTCTCAGTATGCAGAGCAGAGCAAAGCCAAAAATGGATTTTTGATGGACAATTTAATACGACTGGTCGAGGGCTTAGAGGGGACCGCGCTAGCGATTTGTGTGTGAATAAGGGTGCATGAGTGTGTGCTTACTTCTGGCAGCGTCCACACTTAATAATGCTGTTGGTCTCTTTGACTGATGGCTCGTAGACGAAGCTGGGGTACTCGGTGTCACACGGCTGCAGGATGTCCCCTCTTTTCTTATGAGCTGAGGCTAATCGAGAAATAGATATGGGTCATGTCTCAAGGTGGGAATTACAATAAGTGTGTATATGAAAGTATATGTGTGACTTTTTCTTGATGACTGACAGGCTTAGAGTCTGTGACAGGAGAAAGCTGGGTGCAGTGCTATTTAAATGCTTCACACTTTAGCCATTTATTGCTCTTTCTACCATGACCAAAGGTACTCTAGCTCCCTGTGTATTCCAAACAAAATTGAATTTGGTTTCTGTGTACATGTACAATGATGGGTTTGAAACCAGAAAAAAGTGCCATAATGGCTTGCAAAACAAGTAGTTTTACAGAACCTGACGTTCCTAACACTTCAGGACAGATACTCACACAAGCTGAAAGATGGCTTGGCTGAATGGAGGGATGATGATGATGATGTGGAGTAGGAGGAAGAGTGGATGATTGACAGGTGGAGTAATGAGAAAGGTGAATGTGTGATCGATGAAAAGACAGAGACAGATGAGAGGCGAGTGGATCTGAGGATGTGATGTTGTTATTCCATAATTACTTCTAGACTGGTGATTAAGGTTGCACACAAGTCAGAGTAAACACTCCTAGTATTGAACTGACAATACAATACCAACATCCATGTGTGTCATTCAATGTGCATATGTTAAAAGAGAGCCACTTTTGTGACATTTAAAACTCTAGCTTCAGGCTCAACATACTTTGCTAACCCACTAATCTTGCTTCGTGTACTCGTGGTACATGGAAGGACATTTCATAGACATTTTTTCTTGTAGAGCTCACCGTCAGCGAAATGCTCCATGTGCCAGAAGCCACAGATATTAAACTCCAGGAGAAACCTTGTGGAGAAGAGAGAAGAGGAGAGTGGACAGAGAGAGGGAGTCAATTAGGCGGCCATCATTATAGACCAAAGCAGCTTGCGAGCAGATTGCAATCAGTTTTCAAAAACTGGGCAAGGACCCAAAGTTGTGTCATGGGAATATGAGAAAATGGGTCCTAAAATTATTCAGCACTAATTGGTAGTTGTTTTTTGGATGACTGGATAAGCCTTACCAAATCTCTACAATAAAAAACAAAATTTTTTTAAGTCCAGCACATAACTTCCCTTTAACTAGTGAATTGTCATTTTTACTATTCGGCTTTATTAAGGGGTAAACAAATAAGACATGCTTGGCTCAGGAAGAAGAGAAGGTCGGTGGTTCAGTCCTGGCCCCCTCGCAGTCTATATGATGCAGTGTCCTTGGGCACTTTGAGTGGTTGCTAACACTAAAAAAGTGCTATATAAATGAGTCCATTTATCCTAATAGGTCAGTTAGTGAGCTTCAGAGATGCTGGTAGGCTGATTTTGCTCGTTTGTGAGAGAGCCAGACTAGCTGTTTCCCCCTGTCTTTGTGCTAAGCTAACTGATTGTTGGCGGTAGCTTCATATATACCATACAAACATTAGAGTGGTATTGATCATCTTATCTAACTCTTGGCAAGAAAGCGAATAATCATAGTTCCCAAAATGTCAAACTATTTCAATAATAATTTTGTATTGTCAACCAAGAAAAAAACTTCCACTGCTTTTACACAAGTTTTTGTTCTTATAGCAAACTTATTTTAGATATACTGACATTCTGGTTGCACCTAGCAACACTTACAGTAGGAAGTTGGAGAGGAACCACTTGAGGGCTGAAGCCAAACCATAGAACGGCTGAAGAGATAAACAGATTATAGTTACTGGAGAATTGATTAGACCATTAAGGTAATTATATTGCATACAGAGCGAGTACACTGTACATACACTGAGAAGTGGACGTGCGCTGCTGACAGAGTGCGAGTTCATCTTACACATGGCCTGGTAGTCGAACAAGGACACCCTGAGGAAACACACACACAAAAGCACATGGTGTTGCTCCTCAGGCAGTATTTCACTGACTTACATCGATTCCTTGACCCCCCCTGCAGACTATTACATGCAACATCGTACAGCTGAGCCTAACCTTTGTAGAAACCCTGATCCCAAACTTCACTTAGAAAAAGAATGAAACCTGAGAGCAAATCATCCCAGTGATAGAATTACATTCCTTTTTAAACAGAGGGTTTTCCAAGTGTTTCGACTTTTTCTTGTTTTTCTACAATACATTATGTACTGTATATATGGTCCTTTTGCAGGTCGAGGTACAATAACACATAAACCCACAAATTTGCAGATGCATGAACATATAGGCGCAAATAGTGCACAGCCACTGAGCTTCATGCATGCTCAAAACCAGTTATGTAATATTCCGTGTGAAAGGAAACATGACAAAATCTTTTAGCTGTATAAAAATAGCACATCACTCATGAGATTTCAAACATAAAAGATGGGGGAAAAGTAACAGGAAAGAAAATCTAGAGCAGTCACAGAAGCTGAAAGGGGAGCAAAAGGAATAATGTATATACAAAGATCGGTGAATTAGCTAACCTTGGCACATACAGAGTACAACACAGGGCAGAGACTATACCATTATATAGCAATAAAAACAAAACATTTGAGTCTCTATAATGACAGTAAAGCACGCCATCCACGCCATGGGTTTCACATGCATAATGCATGGCTTAGGTGTATAAAAACCAAAACAGAAAACATTTGCAAACCACCCTCTTGGTTAAGACAAGCCTCAACAGCAATCACTTCTGTTTGTGATACAGCATGAGGGTGACATGTAATCAAATTCACGAGCCACATTTAAATGCATGGTGTCATGAGCATGAGACAGCGGGAGGCATACTACGGCACTTAACATTGCAATGTTGGGGCACTGCAGCTTCTTGCCTAATTGATTTAGAGAAGTTTACATAAAGTTTAAGATGCTTGAGCTCTTGCAGGCTCTGTCAGGACGAGGTAACCCCCTGTCCTTTGCTAACAGAGAGACTGTCAAGACAGAGAAGTAACAGACACACAACTATACTGCCAACCAGTCAGGCAATGACAACCAGATATTACCTTTTAAACATGCCCATTCTGATTAGCGTTGTCATCACAGATCCGTCAACCTCGCCAAAGAATCTTCCCGCCTATTAGAAAAGAGAAAGGGCAAAAAACTGTGTGAAACCATCTGTGCGGCTGAACTTATTCATATCATGATAAACTGACAGAGGGAATATCAACTCCCATCTTTCTACTTTCACCTCAATGTGAACTGTATGATCAATTATTCATCCAACTGTGTTGTGTATTGGTTTAAAATCAATGTATCCCATCACAGATTATTCTTTTATAGTGACTCTACATCTAATATGATCTAAAGATTTTTTGGGAAATACGCTTATTTAGTTTTTTTGCCAGTAGTTAAATTAGAGGATCAATACCACTTTTATATCTGCACAGGAAATATAAAGCTACAGCCAGCAGCCAGTTAGCTTAGCTTAACATAAAGACTGGAAACGGCAGAAAACAGCTAGCCTGGCCAAAGGTAACAAATCTGTGTACTATCACTACAAACAGGTACAAACAGTGAAGTGTAAAAACGGCACGCAGTAACTATCTAACTCTCGGCAAGAAAGTGAATAAGCATAATTCCCCAAATGTCAAACTATTCTTTAAACATAATTTCACTCAAACCTTAAAAACAAATATGGGCATATTGTAGGTGCATTATTGCTTTAATCAGTAATACAATAGTTAGTCTGTTGTGAATGTATTATGAACTTGATCTGCTCAAATTAATGAAACTACTTACTACTAATGTACTACTTGTACAATCTATAACACATTACACATAAAGATTTTCATCAGATCGGTTTGGTGCTGCTTTCTGCTCCAGAAGTTTATGTAGATGTTTCAAATACTGAATAAAAAGAGACAAGAGTACAAAAACTTGCAGTGAACTATCACTGCTACAGTGAAGTTACAGCGCACGCTGCTGCTTTGCTTACGTTTTACTGTGTTGAATAAATGAAGCTTCTGTAGTGTTGTGCTACATATACAGTTGTTGTGATTCATGAGCACTGACTAATTTTAATGCTTAAAGTTATTATTGATAGTTACTGTGGGAAAAGGCTGAAAATGTTCAAAACTTGCCATTTTCAGCATGTAGCTTGCTAGCTTGAAGTTTGTTGTTGTTTCCCGAAGCGAACAGAGTTTGAGAACGGCAACACACAGTGAGCGGAAGGTGAGGGACATCCGGCGCGTGAGTCACGTGCAGGATGTCAGGCAATTATCCTAGATATGTACTTCTGTTGATCCAGACTAATTTCTAAGTTTTTTCTAAAACAAATTGGGATATTCCGAATGCGTTGTTTCGTTGAAAAATTGACAGGCGTAAAAGCTCTCAAATAATTAAGTCAAAGATTAGAGAGTCTAGAAAGAACACTTTATCACTGTATGTGTGTGTGTGTGTGTGTGTGTGTGAGTGAACTCACATCACTGCGCTGTTTAGAAATTAGGACAAAGCCATTATTGTCAATCACGTAGCATGCAATATCCTAAAATGAGAAAAAGAGACAGAGAAAGCAAATGCTTTTGTGAGGAAAGATCTGTGTCAAACATCACTGACAAAGATAACAACAAGCTAAATAATTCATGTAATTCACGTTATAAAGGGACTCAAAATTAAAGTTATATTTAATATATATTTCTTATATTTTCTCCAAAACAGCAGGACATGATAAAACGTTATTTTTTTTTTACTTTTCGGGACTTGAATACCAAGACATAATATAGTTAAGTCAATTCATGCTAGCTTGAGTATTCATATTCACTTCATATCAGACAGAGAGCAAGATATACTCACAAAGCTGTCACACCGAAGAGGACAAACTCCATCAGTATCAGAGCACTGGAGGACAGATAAGGAGAAAAGAAAATGTTTGATAGGAAGTGTTATATGTGTCATTATCTGATGAGCAGTGTGTTTAAAGAAGGACAAGTTTGTGTATGTGAGGAAATGATTTAAACACATGGTCTGTCTTTTCTGTGGAAGTGTTATGCTTGAACATGTGTCAATGTCAACAAGTGCATGTGTACCTGTGTGTGAAAAAAAGTGCAACTGTTGGTGAGAAGGTGTTAATTTTAGTGTTATGCGTCTACCTGTGATGGGCTTCTGAGTGTCTTGTTTGCTTTCATTTCTGCATGTCTGTGACTGTGTGTGTGTGTGTGTGTGATCTTTTTTAACTGGAGTGTGAAGCTGACTTCACAGAGTTCAGCAGGCGCTGAAGATGTTAAATTATGTTTTGAAAAATGAGGAAAGGGGAACTTCTGCATACTTACATCTGTGTCATTTGGCTGAGAAGACACGAAAAGAGATAAAAAGAGAACATGAAGAAGAGAGAGAAACATTACTTCAGTTAATGATGTGTAAGCCAATGTACTGACTAGTCTGTCTCACTACTAACTCGCTGTTAGATTGCTGTTGACAAAGCCATTCATCATCTCAGAGCATATGTTTCAGGAATAGACAAAAGACTACAGATATAGTTTTTTTCATGAATGCAGATTTTTTTCATTTAAATACGGTTTTAATAGAGTTTCAAGCAGGCCTGGAGAAAAATGGAAGTAGGAAAATGTAGAAGTTGCAGTTAGGTGTTTGGTACTTCTTACATAATAGGCTGTATTTACTATATATCAGCCTTTGCAACTGGACAGTGGAAGTTCTCTAGCAACACTGTCTGTAAATTTCGCCTTCTAACGCTTTCCCTCATCAGTGAAAGGGTCATGAGTCAAAATATCAATAGTTCTCCTCATGACTTCATGGTCACATCTTATGTACACAGTGTGTGTACAATATGTCTTTAGAATAATGGTCAGGCTATATAGAGCGTGTCGAAGTGTGAATGAGTCAATCTATCATCCTTTTCAATCCTATTACAGCAAAATGTCAGTCTTTCCCTTTGCTTCCCATCGCTGCCTCCTGAAATAAACTACAATTCAGTGCTTGGACTGACAGAAGTGTTTATCCTTCCCTGCATGCTGTTAGTACATAGCAGGACTTGATTAAGGACAATTTCTGTAGGAAACTACGTCGTCAGTTTCTGCTAATTATGTAAACAAATCAAGTCTAAAGGCCTGCGAGTGAAACCCATAGGTCACAATGTTTATTGGACTTAAGAAACAACATACTGAAGATTGTTTATTCCTGTAGCTTTGGCCAGAAGTGGAGCCACACATCTAATCTGTCATGATTGGTGGCAGTGGGTAAAAAGACAAGGGGTCCTTGAAATCAAAAAGGGTTAATTTGCTCGTCAAATTTACTGAAAAACTGCCCATTAGATCATTATCATTTGTGTGCACGATTGCTATTTTGGACTCATGAAGTGTACAATGTGGAAAAGGATCATTCAAGGCTTCTCAGGAGAGCATGAATGTGCATAGTACATTTGGAAACAATGCACATGGCAAAATGCCTGTTACATTATGATATTTGCTGTGTACAAATATAATTTTACTGATGGTTGCTCTAGAGAAGCCGTCACATAATCACGGAAACTAATGTTCTTATATCGCCAGATGGACTGATTGACTGTCTCAACAATTCTATGTCTCATGCAGCCTCTTCACCTCTAACATCAGAGCCAGACTTCTGAATCCTTGCAGCATGTAAGAGGCTGTTCCTCCATATCCTGTGTTGTTTAATATGTCTAGTCTAGGGGCTCCAGGAGGAGTCAAGGTGATGGTCAGAGCATCGTATCACTCTTATTCCCTGAAACTCAATCAAACTGTTTCTCACTGCGACTGATGATCCCGCTGTCTGCTTGCATACACACTTGAACTCAAAGTAAGCAACACACTACAGAATTATAAGCATGATATACTATTCTATACTGAGCTTTGCTATAAAGCCTGATTTTACAAATTGCATAAATATATGTTGAAGAAAGCTGCTCAATTTCTGAAGATATATTTTGAAACTATAAAATATTCTTGTTTGCAAAAGACAAATTCTGTTTCTGTGATTGCACTAATTACACATATACTTTCATTTCATATCTCAAAAGTTGCAGTGCAGTGCTATTACACACAGAAACAGTATGAAAATAAGAAATATGGGGTTATAGACAAAAGGAAGACCAGCTGTGTCTTGTCCATGAGATAAAGAGCATGTCAACATGTGAATGGCAAATAATCTATCATCTTTGATTCTCATTACTATTACCTCACAGCCTCTCACTGCATCTCCACTCACTGTCAGAGAAAGATGGATCCTTACACTGCAGGAATCACATTGTATATTTTAATGTGATGTATCTTTAGAAAGTCGTGTGTTTGCTGGGACAGTATACAAAGCATGTGCTGTACAGAGATGTCAGAACATTTTCCTATTTACATTCTGAGCTTATGCTTTATTCTTATCCTCACTAATTTATAATTCATTAACTAATAACATTTTATTTCAGATGGGATTTCCTTATGTAACTCTTCCCCCAAGATCTGAGAACTACGTACAGAGTTCTTTGGAATGATCATTTCAAACAAACATAACGATGAAGCTAATTTGATGTTGTAAATAATTAAAGCAAACCAATTATTAGTTAATTGTGACTTCAATATTTCTCTCACAAACACATAATGATGAGTAGTGTGATAATCAGGGAAAATCAATATTTCCCAATGAATCACAAATCATTCCCAATTCATAAAGACAATAAATAAAATAAAATACTTGTAACATCTTTACTGCTAGACAATGCATAGGCAACATAGAAGAAGATCCAAAGACTAAATGTAATCTAAGATTTTTTTCTTACAGCACTGCCTGTGTCTTAGCCCACTGGGCCAATATGACACCCTCTTTGGCAGAAGTCATTATGACCTGTCACTGTACTTCCTCCTGAATACATGTATTTCATTCAGGATTTTACGGCAGGTACAGTATCTTCACCCCGAGGTAGCTTAACACTTAAAATAGACCACAGAAAGGATTTCACACACACATACAGTACACACCCATGCATGGATGGATACATATGAACATAAACAGATAGGACAAGCACATACTGTGAGTGCCCACACACATAAACCCCTACGAAATAAAGATGCTTGACAGTAAATACATGACATGAAGATAAAATGATTATGTAAGCTATCCGAGGAGAGGAGATGAGGGAAGAAGGAGGAAGTATAGGAGATAAAAGCAGGACATGAGAGGAGATAAAATTTAGACTTTAGGCAGGAGAAGAGAAAGTCATAGTTGCACACAATATGAGAATGGGAATTACTTTTTAGCATAAATCATAAATCTAGTGGATAACAAGACCACTGCAAATGCTGCTAATGAGTTCCTAGTTGATGAATATGGATACTTATGCACAGATGGTCATGCATATTGTCCCTGTCAACAATACACACATTAACAGACACATATACGGTACTTCACACCTTCACAACACACACACACACACACACACACACACACACACACACACACACACTTGGGAGGCTAGCTGTGGTAGCTATCCATCATTTAATGGCTAGCCAGCAGCCCTAATGCTCTTTTAACTGCTGTCATTTACAGCCATGGGAGTAGAGGAGAGGAACGATCAAGCTATCAAACACCTGCTACAGCAGGGGGCAAAGGTATAATGCCAAATCAAGGTGAAGGTGTGAAAGAATTCAAAGAATACTAAGATCCTCCACTAAACTACTACTGATGACATTCTCTGAGCATCACACAAAATATCAGCTGAAAACAATTCCAATCATGACATTTAGAGGCCTCCTTTAAAGGCGGTTGCAGTGATATGGATATTCCTGAATACAGGACCGAGGCCAATGGTTAAACCCCTAAAACAGAAAGTGTTAGCCGCATATTCTATATAGCAGGATATTGAACAGTGACTTATTCATTCACAGGAATTTGGTGTTTGGTTAATGCCTACAATGTGTCAAATCAGGAACACAATTGAAAATGGTTGAAGTTGATGCTCAGACTATTTTGGACTGATCACTTCTGGAAAAACAACAGGAGTCATTATTTGGGAAAGATCATAATATTCCTCTGTAACTGAAAAACAGCATGATTGTGTTGTCTGTATTCCACAAGCATTTCTCATTATAACTGCTAAATACACCAGACATTTCTCAATAGTGCCAGTGTAGTGCTACACTTACATCGTTTTCTAGTGGGCATTAAAAAAATAAAAACAAACAGCTATAAATTTAACATGGAAAAAAACTAAAGCAATAAGTGGCAGCTGGCATTCATGATTCATTATTTCGTTTTACAGATGGTGGCATCCAAATAAATGCAACTGTTTTAAAAGCAAGCAGTTGTAAAGAGCTGACAACTATTAGAAGTCAGCTCACAGTTTGTAGAGTTTTTGTCTGTCACAAATCTCATTTTGCAATTAAAATCCTTAAATCTAAAATATAAAGGATTCATTTAGTGAAATGTCCACGGGATGAAGATCTTTCACCATACTTGTTAATGAACTATTGGAGAGAATCACAAAAATTAGCAAGAGCCGTTATAGAGGAGAACACCTGCATCACATTGAGCCTGTATGTACTTACCTGTGCTGCAATGGCCCAGAATTTGGACTCCATCATATCCAGAGTCATCTGGACACCGATGGCTGCAGAGAGAGAGAGAGAGAGAGAGAAAGAGAGAGAGGAGGGAGAGAAAGAGAGAGAGAGGAGGGAGAGTAAGAGAGAGAGAGAGAAAGAGAGAGAGTTAGCAAATTCAACCTAAACATAAAAATAACAGAGTTAAGTTGGAAGAGAGGATAACCAGGGGGAGGAGAAAGGTAAAGAGAAGAAGCAGATAGAGCGGAGGATGTGGCAGGTGTAGTGTGCACAAAGCATATGGATAGAGGAAGGCAAACGCCTCAATGCTTAGCAACTGAGACCAGGGCTTTAAATCTCAAAGTGCCTCTCTCAAGTAAAGGCAAATGACCACTGCAAACACTAGTAGCACATGCTCATAGTGTCATGGCAAAGACATGGAGGCAGGAGGAAAACAACGTATACCACCTGTGGCTATGCTGCATGATCTTTCTAGTATTATCGGGGGGGTTTTGCTCTCTCTACCTTTGTATCCATTCTCTGTTCTTGGAATTGCAAGGTTTGTATGTTTTCAAGATGCACTGTTGGTCGATTTGTATCACCTCTCTTGACGAGACAGTAATGAAAGTTGTCATAAACATTAAATTGACATAACTAACAAAATTAAGAAAAGTATACATTGCATGTGGAAACTCAAACATGTGTTTCTATATCTATCATGGCATTTCTATACTATTTTCTGTCAGAAAAGAGATTATATGCATAAAGATAACATTATGCAAAGGCCTCCATGTCATACACAGCTCCTGCAACCAGTGGGCACTGAAAGCATTAACTAAATTGTTTCCCATTTTGACACATAATGACCGCCAAATTGTTTATAAGTTATTAGTTATTTTTGTATTCCCTTTTGGGCAAAATTTCTAATTTGACAAATTGTTTTTGCAGCTTTCAACCAATTCACGCAGTCTTCATGTGGGAAGTGGATTGAGTTTGTCCATTTGACAAAGTTAAAAGCTCTTGAAAAAGCTAATACATGGACCTTTGTTTTTAGTTGTTCATGTGTTTTTGGTCAAACTTCTATTTCCAAGGTCAAGGATATAATTTGATGATAAAGACCATGTAATACAGTACTGTAAAAAGATTCCTAATGCTACAATCACTTCTCTATGATATGAAGACTGTACAGCAGTACTGTGAGTAAGTAGTTTTGGTATTACAGTAGTAATAATACCAGTAGGACTAGTAGAAATATATAAAGAGTATTAGTAACAGTATTGGTGGCCATATAGTACATTGCCGCTGTGATAATAACATCAGTTTAAGTAGTGATTCCTTTAGAAGTAATGGTTGCAGCAGCAATAGTAGAATGTAAATGGAGGAGGAAACTTTAATTCCAGCAGTTTAGAAGAAAGAAGATTAATGAGCCGATTAATGTCCCAGGGCGAGAGACTGTATCTCTCTCTCAGCTCTCAGGCTGGAGGAGTAGAAAAGGACCTGCTGCACAGATCAGCTCTGCCTTCAGTACTCAACTTATGAAAATCCTTTCACAGTAACTGGCCTTCTGAGCCTCAGTACCGCTGTGTGAACTGACTATTCTTAGACAGTGTGTGTGCGTGCACGCATGTGTGCATCCAACCTCTGCCTACAACACAGCACACAGTCACAAAACATTAAGCCAAGAATTAGTGTGTTTGTACATGTTTCACACACACACATAAACACACACGCCAGCAGAGTGATTGCTTGTGTCAGCTTAGGGCTGTACGTCCATCAGCATTTTAGTCAGCGTGGTAATGCAAAAAGGAACTGTAATTGCATAAGTTCTCAGTGCACACATACTGTATACACCCACACACACACCCACACACACACACACACACACACACACACACACACACACACACACAAACAAATATGCACACACTGCGAGGGAAGATATGACACTTCACATTAGCATCAAAAACTCAGCGTTTTTTTCTCCCAGCGTGCTTTTTACAGCCACACAAGGGAAGCCTCTGTGGTGCTCACAAGCCACAAAACATATATAAACACACATGCCTGCACACACACACACGCGCACACACACACACACACACACACACACACACACACACACACACACACACACACAGTACACATTCTGTATACAGCATGCACTAATACCCAACCACACAAATCATCATGTACTATAATCAAACACAGAGCAGAATAATTATTGTAATGGAGTCAGGTGGCAAAAAGGCTTTATTATGAGGGAGATTAGTTTATTATGGGGTGTTCATTTTTAGGTCGAGTTACAGGGCGGAAGAGGAAGAGTAAGGGACAGAGTAAATGGGAGGAGAACAGGAGGAGAAATGGCCAGCCACTTGTTTTGTTAGTTGAAGTTAGATAAATGTAGTGTTTAATCGTCAGACCACAGCCATACATCAAAGGACCTGTAGTTTTTTTTATTTCTTACCCCATTATCATTACCATCTCCTCATATCAATTAGGATACGTAAAAACTCCCAATATCGAGTACTAATTCAATACCAGTGCCCTCTTTTCCCCCAAATTTAATATCTGTATACCTCACTGTGTGACTCAACGGTAACCGTTTCTTTTTTTTAACCTAAAATAGTAAAAAAAAAAAAAACACGATCAGCCTTAATCCATCACAGTGAACATCAAGACTACAATAGTTTTTGTTTAAATTATTGTTGTGAGGTAACGGAAATTAAATGAAACCAATGGCTGCATGGAGCAGTGGAGGAAATACACAAGAAATATAAAACTGTATAGACTGACTTTGAAAATGGGCAGCAAAAATGTAAAGTTAAAAGTAAATATTTGTAACTAAAGAGCTAAAATTATATTCACTGGTAAATGGTTTAGTCTTTTTCATCTTAGCTATATGCTGAAAGGTTCAACACAGCTTACTCAATTATGCTTGTAAAATGCTATTAGGTGATGAATTATGGATCACTGAGGGTAAGAATAAACCATGAGCTGTATGCATTCATGGGGATCAGTCTGGATATTATAAGGAAAAGGCTCTGACATGTTCTGCCTAAGGGTATGTGTTTCAGTTTGTGAGTGTCTGTATGTGTGTTTGGTTTGTGTGTGTGTGTGTGTCGTGGATTCTGTCCAATCAATCTTTTGAACATCAATCGTAAAGCTGAATCGTGGCTGTAATCAGCCTGTAATCAGTCATGTACACAGAGGGGTTTGTTTAACTGATTGGGGAGATGTTTATCTGTTCATATAGCTCATACGGCTCCAGGACGGCTGTTCAGAATTTTCCAAAGTGTTAAAATCTACTTACTAACGGTTATGGACAACCAGAGAACTGTGTTGGTTTTCAATATTGTGGATTCATGAATATGTGGAAATCCAGCAAACATATTTTCATATGTGATTGGCCTTTTCGAAGATATCGCATGTAAGGATGCAAAATCAATGCCCTTTCATTTGTACCAATGTGTCTTTCCACAGGGTATTCTACATGTGATTAGTGAATCTCTTGTTCGGGTTTTTAACACCTTCTCCTACACATCTCTTCTCCTCAATAGTGCTAGTGACCTTGAAGTCGTCTCCCTCCACCAAGTGTTGGAAGGCCATTATGGAGAGCAGCAGTAATCTGCCTTCTTTCCCTCTCTGAGTTGGAGGCTGATAGGCCAAATCTAATTAAAACCATCAAACTGATCCCTCTGTATGTGTGCGCGTGTGTGTGCATGTGTGTGTTTGTGCATGCATGTGTGTGTGTGTGTGTGTATGTGTGTGTGCGTGTGTGTATGCGTGTGAGTGAGTGAGAGAGAGCCTATCTTGTACACTCACAGTCTGAGTTGCAATTAGTGTGAGCTGCCAATCACAGTAGAGTGCGCTTTCAACAGGAAATGAATTAATGAGGAAATAAATACAAAAATGTAAGTAACCAAGAGCCGGAGTTAATTGGTTATTACACTAACGAGATAGAGGGATGAGAAACGGAGGGATACAAACTGTGAACGACGGGAGGAAAGAATGTGTGAGAAAGAAAAGGGGTCAGCAGACTACAGACTCAAAGTATTACCGCATTGTTGTCTCATAAATTAAAATCATACATGTAGCATTAGATACGTTTTTATGCCCCACTAGATCATCAAATTGCATGTCAAATGTTGAAATGTTATTCAATTCATTACAAATACACTGATAAAATGTGCCTTTGAGGACCTGAAAATAATGTTGTAAATAAAGTTTAACCTGCTATAATCTGTATATCCAATGCCTTTAAGTCTCTCTGGTGTTTATATAGGCTTCTATTAATTTGCAACAGCAAATACATTTTGAAAGACAGTTCATGCTGCCTGTCTGGTGCTTTGTACACCCACCATCCACATCAACCACTCTTCTATGACTTTTCTACAAGAATGTAACAATGTTGGGCCTGAAGAAAATGTTAACAGTGAAGATGTAGCTAAGTTTAGGAACCAGGGCTGCATAGTCCTGCCACTAAAGCTTACTGTTATTGAACAGAGAGACAGAAAGAGACAGGGGAAGGTGACCAGCTTACTGGCCTTTTGCTAAATGAGGCAGTGAGAGTGTCAAGTGTCTGACAGACTGTGAAGAAAGAAAGAGATAAGGATGGCTGAAAAAGAGGGAGAGAGGGAAGGTATTATCTATTTATCTATGGTTTTTAAGTTATATTTTTTAATTGAAACAGAGCATGGTGACTGTGCAGTTCTATAAATGGGCGCCTGCGTGTACTCACATTTTTGACATAGTTTAGCGTGTTTGGCTGTATGTGTGTGTGTGTGTGTGTGTGTGTGTGTGTGTGGGCGTTGTGCCGAGGTGGCACAAGAGGTCAGCTTGTGGTAAATGACCAGAGAGCAGAACTGGTGTTGATGGTTCCCTTAGCAAGACCCTGAAGTCGAGGCTAAATATACTGTAACACGCACGCACGCACACACCCACCCACCCACCCACCCACACACACACACACACACACACACACACACACACACACACACACACACACACACACACACACACACACACACACACACACACACACACACACACACACACACACACACAGTCAATAAATTAAACTGACACAATGGCTAAGTCTCTGGGCACAGAGGGGACACTGAAAATAAGGCCACTAGTGGTGAGGTCATTTCATTCTTTTCCTATTTCTTTTTCACACATGTACTCACACAAGGACACACACTGGGCAGCAGTATGCTTTATGGATGTGTGAAGCAGATAACCACTAAAGGGAAAAAGAGAGCAAAATAGGAAAGAGAGAGAGAGGAAGAGAGTCCAAGACAAAAGGACACACACAGACACACACACACACACACACACACACACACACACACACACACACACACACACACACTAAATAGACCAAAAACAGAAAGAGTATGGGCTACAGGAAGCTAACATACAAACACAGAGAGAAAGGTCTGCAATAGAGCACAGACATGATAATCAAAGGACGTAACATTGATGCAATGGAGTCAGGTGGACCAGGTGGAGAGAGAATGATGGAGGGATTAAGTGGGACGTGAGGGAGGACAGGAAAAAAGAGAAAACAAAATGCAGAATGATTGAAAGAAGGCAAGTTGATTTTTAATAATGTTGAGTTGGGAAAACCTTTTTCATTTCAACCAAGCGTGGCTATCATAGAGCGAGCGAGATCAAATGATTGTGTGTGAGCGTGCATGAGGGCATTTGTGTGTCTTAGTGTGTGTGACTGTGTATAGAGACAACAAGAGGTGGGAGATGTGGAGTAGTGTACTATCACACTTTGGAGTACACTTCTACATCACTGCAGCAAAGTGAAAACCACTGGAGGTCGGCAAAACAAGATTTTCATGGGTTATTTAGTGACTTTCATTTCTGATAGTAACAGACACTTCAGTTTTACCTCCAAATTAAGTGTCATACATACTCTGACCATTGATAATTTTCTGACTGCTAGTGTTTCTTACCCCAATGACTGAATTGTGATCTTCAATGCAAACCTAACCCTTATTTTGTAGTTACATGCTGTGTGATTTTATAACAAGGGACGAATTTTACGTCCTCAAAACACAATGTCTTTACATTGCATTCTGGACTATGGAATCGTCTGAGGCTCTCCATGGTTAACTTGTAAATGTCTGCACAAAATTATCTAGAAGGAAGCATTTTCTTACCTGTGTAACCATTTAAAACTCTCCACTTGTGTTTGATATTAGTAAAAGTAAGTGATTCACAAAATCTGTATTTTAGGTCTTAGGCCTAGTTGGAGGTCTTAAAACTGAAAACTGACTGTGGATAAAAAGATTACTGTTTATCTGAACAAATGTCAAAGACTATGATCTCTCTCTCTCTCTCTTTCTCTCTCTCTCTCGTCATTGTCTCTCTCTTTTCTTCTTTCGTGTACGCACACACATGCACACAGTCAGAATTGCACACCCACAAACACACACATCAACACTGACAAAGACACCATCACACCAACATGCAGAGATATTATAGCTTTCTCACACTGAAATGTTTTCTCTTTCTCTCTGTCTCCTTTACAAACACACAAGCACATAATTATACTTTTTATTGACAAATGTCAAACATTCATCAGGAAGATGGATTAGAATACATTTCAAGGGGTCCTCTCATTTTTACCAGATCTTTCTTCCCTCTCTTTCTTTCTATCTATCCTCTTTAATATGTGACCATTTGACCCTTTGGAAACTAAATCTCTCCCTTAATCTAATCTTAACCTCACAATCAATGTTTCCAAAGGTCTCGAAATTTGTCATCAATAAGCCTCACATTGTAATCTGCATCTTGCTTCAGTTGTACTATAAGATTGCAGGAACACAAAGATGCACTGTTCCTACTGCATTCCTTTAATAAAAAGGGTTTTGTCTAATAAATAGACTCATCTACAAAGTATTTGTAGTATTCGTCAAATAAAAAACATGTCTTTGCCAGACTAACTCCCAAGTGTTTCTTGTGTGATTGGTAAATACCTTTCATTCTTTCAAGTGGCAAACCATTGACCTCAGTGAACTGCCAGTAATGCTGGGCTGCACAGATACAAAGTGTGAACAATTATATTTTGATTTACTACATTGCAAAACATGCTTCTCACTTTGCGTTTCATTTTGAAAGTTGAACAGGTAGTTGTCTTTTATTCTGGCTGGTTACTCTCACTATATGCTGACAGGCAATTACTGAGTGAAATTGTTAAGAAAGTGGTAATTCACTAAGCTCTATACTGTGTGTCTCTCTCTCTGTGTGTGTATATATATATATATATATATATAATAAAGTCTATATATTTAACATAATATGTATCGTATGTAGATACAAGTTTTTGTTCTCATACTGAAGAACAAGCACTGTACACCACTTCTTGTTATGTTGCCAATGGACTCTGGATAAGGGAATCCTTTATCTGTCTAATATCTCCCATCACACATAATAAATCCTGCCACAAATGAATCTCTCTCCACAAACGCTTAACCGAGTATCCTTTCAACTCAAACACCAAA
Organism: Perca flavescens; assembly: GCF_004354835.1. Classification (NCBI taxonomy): domain Eukaryota; kingdom Metazoa; phylum Chordata; class Actinopteri; order Perciformes; family Percidae; genus Perca; species Perca flavescens. Next base: position 12,745,427 of record NC_041353.1, on the reverse strand, counting down.
ATTACTGTTTGTGTTTCCCAAAAACGGCAGTGTGATGTTAAAAAAGCAACCTGAGGAGATCCTATGACTTCTGATGGGGAGTGTTCAATAAACTAATGTTGCCAGGCAACAAACACTGTTTCAGCCAGTAAAAGGAGTTAAGGAGTCAAATCATTGAAGTATGAACATACGCATGCATGCACGCGCACAGACTTCCACACGTGCACAGGCAACTGATGCAGCGGCACATAAAAATGCACACTCAGAGAACCATTTAAACTTACACACTAACATGTATGGACATATACACAAAGAAACACTCTCAGGAAAGTACACACACAGACAAACAAACACACAGACCTAAATGGATGTAAATTCATCCACACACAAGTTAGGACATCCTACTGATCTTAACTCATTTAACTCATTTACTGTAACTATTACAACTGGTAAATAATTAAACCTGAACTCTGACCTTAAACTGAAGTCTAATTCAAAGGAAAGGCACAAGAACACAGACACATACACCTCTGTGCTGAAGCTCGCTAACCTCAGAGGAGTCGCCAGAGGCTGCACTGACATCACGTTACCAAAGCAACAGGCAGAAGCCTGGGATTGGACGAAAAGGATGATGACTCAACCTCTCTCTCTCGTCGTCGTCCTCTCTCTCACGATAATCTCTCTCTCTCTCTCGCTCTCTCTAGAAGTGTCTCTCACTTTCTCATGCGCAACTTTTTAAACGTCAAGGATGCAGAGACAGAGTGGCATGCACGGGCAGAGCCACATGATGTTTTTCAATTAAAAGAATGGAAATGGTGCCACGTGTTGGCTTGGACGTACTAGCTTTGAATTATACACACAGGACATGCACTCACACAAACACACACAAACTGAATGAGGCTGCAAATTTCTGCTTAATAATCTGGCAAGCAGGTAACAAGTTCCCTGTGGTGTAGAAAGTACCAAATACTAACTATAAACATATAAAAGAGAAATTAGGTTATATAGCTGTGTTAATGTTGTTGTTGTTTTACTCTTGTGAAAGCCACTGACACAGCTAAAAGGTGGACAGAGGATTCTGTCACCCCCGTTTAGCTGTCTCGAAGGTAACAGAACAGAAGTGACAGAGTGTTAAATTGGTAGCCTGTTTCTTTAAAATGGAAATAAATGCTGTTGACATTGGGTGTATATATGTGTGTGTGTGTGTGTGTGTGTGTGTGTGTGGACCTTCTAAGTCAGCAGAGCCTACCTTAAGTTAACCTAGTTTCAAAGCCTTCTTAAGCAGGCCTGTTGGAGGCACGCTCACTAAATCATTCATAGTGGAGAGACAGGGAGAAACATGTTCCTGTGTGTGTGAAAGAGTGACTGCAAACTGCGATGCTCTTTCCTTTGTTCTTAATGTTTACATGGTAGCTTGTGGTCATAACAGGGCTGTTTCGTCACAGATCAAAAATGAATTAAAGTGGCGACATTTTGAGGCACTAATTTGGTTTTATGATGTGAAAGGAGATCAACATGGTACTGTGTGTGTGTGTGTGTGTGTGTGTGTGTGTGTGTGTGTATTTGTGTAGAATCACCCCTCTTCCATTACCTCACTAATCCAATGTTATTATTGTATTGGATTTTAAAGGAATAATTCAACATTTGGGGTTTATAGGTCTTCCCAATACTTCTGTGCAGCATGTCCAGCTACAAAGCAGGTTGTAAAATACATGTTTTGGTTTTAATTTTTTTTTTTTATTCAAAACGAAAGCATCAAATGTAAACTTGTGTGTTGAGTGCACAGTCACTTTCCACAGCTGTTGTTCGGCAATAAATAGCTCCGACATGTACAGCACTGTAACTCCCAGTAAAACCAATTTCTGTTTGTGTACAGGTTAAACAAACAAGATGCAAAGTTGTTTGTTTAAAATCTTGTTAAACCCGCATACATTGACTGTAAACACAACACTGACATATTATCAATTCATAAAGTTGATATTTCAAAAGAAATATTAATTATATTAATTATTATAAACTATTCCTTGAAGGCGAAGTTAAGAAAAAACAGAGAGAAAAGTATCTATCTGGACTTCCCTCTATCCTTCCCTAGTTTTCTGTTTCTGTGTCTCTAAAAAGACAGATGGTGTTCGCTCACTCCTCTCCCCTACATATCTCCCAACTATCCATCTCTCTTTTTCACTTGATTCTTCTTTTGCTCTCTTGTTGATTGTCTCGCTCCCTCTCTTTTACATTTTAATCCCTGTACCTCCATGTTCTTTTGTTCTCTTTCACCCCATCTCATCCCTCTTGCACCCTCCCCCCCACACTTGTCTTCTGTCTGCCCCATGCCACTCTGTCTCTCCCTCTTCCTCTCCTCTAGGAAATCCCTCTCTACCATCTGTCTGGCTGTGATGAATTCAGAGCCTTTCAGAACAAATCAACTTGGCCAAATTAATGAGACTCTCAGAGGGGATAAACTTTGTGTGACTGTGTGTGTGTGTGTGTGTGAGTGTTTGTGTGCGAGAGTGAGTGTGCACGCCTAAAATACTTCATAATCCGTCGACTGTAAGACTTAATTTATCCTGCAGTGACAGATAGCGTGTTACAGGGAAATACGCCACCAGTACTGCTCGAGGAAGAGCAACATATATCTTGCTATAAGTGAAATAAAATGAGTAAGAAAACTGGATTGTTAAAAAAAAAGATGTATGACTAGTTCAGCCCAAGGTCACTACTGACAATGCAACTTTTCCTAGAAAGCATCACTTTTCCAGGAAGATCAAGATTATATTTCCTTGGATCTTTAAATCAGTTTATTGTGGCAATACAATACATTTCATGCAACACTGTGTTTTACAAAACAGTTTAAAAGTTAAGTACAAGAAAAGTACAAGAATACCAGACATATAAATGAACAAAAAGGCAAAAGTAATGGGAATACAATAGGCTATTTGATAGAAGCCTTAAAGGAAAAATTTGCTGCAAAGCATGAATTAAAACATGATTGATTTCTCATGGAGCAACCCTCATTGACCATATTGACCAAAGGGCCATACAGCTGTCTGGTCAACATGAGGCAAATTCATGGACAATAGAAACCACTGATATATGGGAACAAAGACACCAATGACTCCTGCTATGACACCATGGACATATACAATCGGTGTGTGTGCTTGTGTGTGTGTGTGTGTGTGTGTGTGTGTGTGTGTGTGTGTGTGTGTGTGTGTGTGTGTGTGTGTGTGTGCATGCGTGTTCCTGCACTTGCAGGAACCATTGGTTGTAGCGCTAAATGTGTCTGGCCAGACCTGGTGTTAATACGAAGACTAGAGCCAATTCATCTTCACTGACAGTCACCCAATAGCACAGTAAATTACAGAGTGAGGGAGGGGTTGGGGGTGTTAAAAGATAGAGAGAGAAAGAAAGAGAGAGATAGAGACAAAGGAGGAGACAGAACTGGTAGAGGAGAAAGAGAGAGGGGACGAGGGCTGTTGCAGAATGGGGAGAGACAATACGCATCCATACAGCTCGCACAGCAACTTATTACAAATGCAACAGACTGGGTTTAAATTCATATATCATCAATATTAGAGGCAACGAACAGGAAGGAGTGCAGGGATTTAATCATGCCTCCTGGATAATAAATAAACCAATATTCCTGTAGCTGGGGAATGAATATATTTGACAGAGAAATGCTGGGTGAGGCTATAATAGCCAGGCAGAAAAGTTAAAAAAAGATACTTTCTTGCTCCAAATCACTGCCAGTAATCATTTTTCATAACACGTATTTCCTGCATCATTGATGGAACAGCACTGGCCATAAAAGTCGCCTTGGCAGGAGGTGCTGGCATTAACAATGGATCCTCATGCTAGAAGGCCTTTTTGCCAGACACATAAACAGCCCAAAAAAGTGGACACATCCCTTGGAGGAGCAAATAAATCAAGCTTACCTTGCGTTCTTATCTGGTGTTAAAAACCTCTTTCCTCTCAATCAGTGAATAAAGTCTCGAAGGAGCTGCCTCAGGAGCTTGGGTCAGTCAGTCTTTAAACAGCTGTTGATAAAATTCAACTAACTTTTATAAACTGCCAATTTCTCAGCCAATTGAGTGTGCCATTTCTAACATCTTGCGCTGTATATACTTGGCAAGTTGTTGTTAGCAATGCTAGAGTATCACTGTAATTCCAGATTTATCTTTTTCCTAAAGGCTAAGGCTCTCTACTCATGATCAGAGGAATTAGCTGTGCTCACCGCAAGGGGCACAGGGTGCAGTGCAAAGGCAAAGGCAAAGATTGTTAGTGATTTACGTAATTCACATTTGCATTACAAACTGCAGTGGCAAATAAAAGTAAGAACCTGATAATGATGATAAAGGGCCTGGGTGCAAGAGACCTTTTTTGGATGGATGTCCTTTTCATCCTTTACGGATTGCTTTCAGGTTACATCACAGACAGCTGTCATTTCATCTGTTGCTCACTGAAAGGTCATTGAAAATCAAAGTCAAAGTTGAAACAGATTGAATTTTGAGGGCAGCGAAGGGACATAAAGTCCAAGTGCTGTCTCCACTATCTCCATAGGGAAGCAATGGCTCAATCAAATCAATTCTTTTGCTGATCATGCCCAGAGAGTCTAAGGACCAGAAACAGAAATACATGTTCATTTTTTTATTTACCTTTATATAAACAGGAAGTATTTTGAGATGCATTACCTCTTTTACAAGAGAGACCTGGCCTAAATGGCAGTGTGAGATAAATACCACATAGTTACATACAAATTTATCCCAACCACACAGCTTAAAATAAAAAGACATATGAATCAATTTAGGCTATTTTCAACATTGTAGGCCTTTTAGCATACAACGTTTCCACCGTTGCAAAGTGTCCTTGAACCTGGCAGCTAAAAACTCACTGTGGCTCACCCTTATCACTGACCCTTGCACTCTGAGAGGAGGGGGGAGAACTAATTAGAGGACTAATTGCCCCTTTGGGATTAAAACACACACACACACACACACACACACACACACACACACACACACACACACACACACACACACACACACACACACACACACACACACATCACCGTTTCTGTTATAAAAGCAGATGTTTGCTCTACTAGAAAACGTCCTTCAACAATAATAGACAACAAAATCCAATTTGTATGTGGAACAGCATATTGAACCTTTACGGATATTCCAGCCAATCATCCTTCATAACGACCATTGAAGAGTGTGTCCTATATAGCCAGCACTGGCAGCAGCTACTGGCAGCTTAAACTGGAATTTGTGTTTGTCAGGAAGTACATTCAAAA